>NW_022987608.1:6457813-6540815 GCF_902827165.1 Trematomus bernacchii | reverse complement strand
TTCTTGAGCCTTGCCGAGTAGCTTACACTGTAAAAGAATAGCCCACACGTCTTCTGGCCAGCGCAGAGCAGCAGCAATGCGCTCAAATGCACCAAAATAGATCTCCACCTCTGATTCACGAAACACAGGGACCAAAGAAATATGCCTACTCACGTCGAAGGAGGCAGCAGGACCAGAAGATGTAACGGCAGAATCACCCCCCCCCAGCTGCCTGAAGCTCTAACTGACGCATCCGGACAGCAGTGTCTGCCTCCACTTTCCTGATCTCCAGCTCCGACTTCCTGATCTCCAGCTCCCTCCTGAGCTGAAAATCCCTATCACGCTCCTCCTTCTCCCACTGTAGACGAGCCATACGCACTCTTACCCTGGCATCTAATTTAGACCCCGTAGGTGAGGACCCTGCCGAAAACGAGTCCAACTGAGGTATGTTGAAAAGTTTTGCCTGCTCCGTAGCACTCTGAACACCTGGAGTAACACCAACGCGGCCTCCACCAGGAGACTCTGCTGCTACAGCCCCGGCCACCGTTCCAGGAGATTCCACTGAAGTAGGCAGACTCAAAACCCCCTGTTCAACCAGTCCAGTTATCAAAGTAGCCTTGAGTTCACTTTTAACAAGAGCAGAGGAGACAGAAACGTGATAATGGTCAGCAACTACCGCAAATCAACCTTCCTACAACCAGTCTAGCTGACCCACAGTAGGACTGGCCACAAAACTGCTCCAAAACAAAAAAGCCATCCTTAGCAACGGCTACTTACAATTGTTCTTTCTTTTTTTTTAACAAACTTTCCCCAGATCCTGCCTACCAAACTTACCTAACTATCTTCTGGAGCGTGCCGGGCTCGAGTGCGACTTTAAAGGCAAACATCAGCGGCCGAAACCCTGAAACGCCTTGCCCCCAACAGGGAATAAATCCCCACCCAGGATTACCCCGAAATAAAAAAGGCAAAATAAAAAATGAGTGCCTGAAGGAAAGGACTGATTCAGCCCCAGCTAGACACTCCCCTATCTAACTGAGGAAGCTTTTAAACAGCAAGATACTTCACAGCCAATGCTACCAAACACAATGTCAACGCTAAACCACAAACGGATACTCACTCTTTTTGGACGAGATTGGACGAGCCCCCATTTGTTACGTTCCCTCCAAAATCTAGGGGTACGAAGGGGAGTAACAGAACGACCAGCACGAGAAAAAAGAGAGGAAACTGATCTCTTTTTTCACATATGAGATTTAATCCAACAATAATAGACAACCAGGTCCCACACAGAGACCCAAGACGACGTGCTGCACCCATGCAGCCAGAGGAGAAAGGGAGACCGACTGCAGCCTTCCTCAGGTCCTATATGGAGGACCTGATTGGGGATTTGGAGCACCTGGGAGAGAGGCTGCACCTGGGGACAATCAGGCTGCACCTGGGGAATCAGAGGGAGAGAGAGAAAGACACACACAAACACTACGGCACGTAACACAGACACACACTCACTCACACTCACACTCACACTCACTCTCACAGACAGACAGACAGACACACACTCTCTCTCTCTCTCACACACACACACACACACAACATACACACACACACCACACACAACACACACACACACACCACACACACACACACACCACACTCTACATCTCTCTCACAGACACAATCAAGAGAAGAGAGGGCGATCAAGAGAAGTGAGAGAGGGTGATAGCAGAAGTGATAGGGTGATCACGAGAAGAGAGAGTGGCGATCAAGAGGAGAGAGAGAGGGCAATCAAGAGAAGAGAGAGAGAGGGCGATCAAGAGGAGAGAGAGAGGGCAATCAAGAGGCAGCGAGAGAGGGCGATCAAGAGGAGAGAGAGTGGGCGATCAAGAGAGAGAGAGGGTGATCAAGAGAAGAGAGATGAGGGCGATCAAGAGGAGAGAGCAGTGGGCTGATCAAGAGGGGAGAGAGAGAGGGCGAATCAAGAGGACGAGACCGAGAGGGCGATCAAGAGGATGAGGGATTGACGCCGGCGATTCAAGATGAAGAGAGAAGAGGGCTCGATGTAGAAGATTGAGAGGGTGATCAGAGAAGAGAGAGGGCGATCAAGAGAAGAGAGAGAGTAATGTAACCTCCTAATTGTAATGTATACTCCTATGAAAATGTTCAAAAAGTGCTCAAACTCACATGTGTGCAACAGTCCAGCCGTGAAGACATCTACGGGACATTTTGAGATTTCTTCAACTGCCGTTTGCCATGGCAACACAATGCTCACCATGAAACACGGTTTTCTCATACTTCAGTGAAATGCTCGAAATGGCCCAAAACTTCAAAGGTTTATGCGTACGATGCAGCATCAACACATCTAGCGTATTATGGGATTTCATCAAATGCCGTTCGCATGGCGACAGATAATCACCATCAAGTAGTTCAAAAGTTGTAGTTCAAATATTCTGCTGCTTTCCAAGCCTTTTACTTTCTTTTCTCATCTTAATACAAATTTCATTACACTTACATCTGATATTTAACTCCTTCAGCCTATTTTCAGCTGGCAAGAACCCATTCAACTATTACATTATTCAGCTATTTCAGACATCAAGGCGTATACATGTTTTTTTAAACCTTTTCTTTTAAATATTAGCTTTTTCTGCATTTTTGTAGCTAAAAGCAGCTACCATTCAGCTAATAACATATTCAGCTTCTTTTCTGCATTTTCAGCTAAATTCATTCACAGTTTACAGCAATTCGCACGCATTTTCTGCAGGAAATGCATTTTCTAGTTATTATTATTATTTCAGCCAATACTTTAGCCACTCCATAACTTCAGCTTATTTTCAGCTACAGAAACCATTCAAATATTAAACTATTCAGCCTGTCAGGAATCGATGGGAAACCTTCACATTTTTAAAAATATTTTATACTCTTGAAATATTCAGCTTTTTAAACTCTTTTTTTAACATGGAAGTCAATGGGAGATGCCTTCAAATCCTCTTTTCCTACACTTTGTCGCCAAATGCTACTCCTTCCACAGACTTTCAGCTAGACACTTCATTCCAACTTTCAAATGATCACAAGACCTTCAGCTATAAAATTGATTTTTATTTTTGATATCTTTTACACTTTTTGAGATATTTAACTTAGTTTGGGAGCTTGGTCGAGAGCCCTTTTTCAGATTTTAACATTAGTGTGGATGGAGCAGCTCGTTAAGTCTATAGTGGCTTTGATCTCAAAACAGAGTGGAAGGGTTGCTTCACATTCTCCTCAAAAAATGTTTTAAACTTGCCATAATTCCCAAACCCTACACTCCTCAGACATATTTTTTCATGAAAACGTAGGAAACCTCTCCTAGGTTGGAAAATAAAAAAATATGAAGAAAAATATTAACAAAATGCCTCCTTGAGGGCATGAAGAGACAAAAGTCCACCTAGCTCCCAATTGATTCCCATGTTAAATCTTTCCGGAACTTTCTTCAGAACAGAGAGAAGTACACTTTAGACAAACTGCTCCCATCTCCACATTTACACACAAAACCAAAAAAACAACATATATCAGTTCATTGGGGTTCCCTGATGCCTCACGGTCTAGGTCATTTTTTGATAGGAGCCATAGTTTTTGAAAAGAGTGTGCAAAATGTCAGATATAATCCTCAATGAATTCTTACAATGGACTCAGTGCTGCAGTTGGTTAAATCGCCCTTTTTCTCCCCCCTCATAAGTGTCACCATGGTAACCTTATCATCTGGGTTTACACACACAGGTGTTTGTAAACATTCATTCACTACTACATTACATAATGTTTATCACCAGACTCAGTCTCCAGTCTCAGCTCAGTTCTCAGTCTCTACTCTCTCGCCATCTCTCTCTCTCTCTCTCTCTCTCTCTACTCTCTATTGTCTCCTCTAACTCTGCTCTCCTCTCTCTCTCGTTTTAAGAACAGGTGACAAAATTGTCAGATATACTCCTCAATGCATTCTTATGGGACTCAGTGCTGCAGTTGGTTGTCTTTGAACTCTGGACACACACACAGGTGTTATGATTGGGTGTTATGAGTAGGTGCTCAGGAACAGAAACAACACTGACAGACTGGACTTTAACAGACTGTCTCAGCCTATTATTTTCTGTCCGATGGAGACTTCATACTACTTACATCTGATATTTAACTCCTTCAGCCTAATTTCAGCTGCAGAAACCATTCAACTATTAACTTATTCAGCTATTTCAGGACATTGAGGCTATCAATGTTGTTGTTTATACCTTTTTTTTAAACCTTTTCTTTTAAATATTAAGCTTCTTCACTATTTTTCCTACTCTGCAATGCATTTGAGCTGTAACAATTTTGATTTCAAATCATTTTCACTTTTCTGCATTTCTCCGCTAAGTTCAGCAACACACATACTTGGTTTTTGTAGCTACAAGCAGCAACTAATCAGAGCAGACATGCCCACAGGCAGACAGACTTGCATGTAATATCTTTATTTAACTCCTTCAGCCTAATTCCAGCTGCAGGAACCATTCAAATATCAACTATTCAGCCTTTTCAACACATGATGGGAAACCTTTCAACTTTTTCCAATATGTTATACTTTTTAAAATATTCAGCTTTTAAAGTCTTTTTTTAACATGGAAGTCATTTACAATGCATTTTGAGCTGTAACATTTCTCTCTCTCTCTCTCTCTCTCTCACCACACACACACTCTCCCTCTCTCTCACAGACACATCAAGAGAAGTGAGAGAGAGGTGATGGAAGAGTGATAGGGTGATCAAGAGAAGTACGAGAGGGCGATCAAGAGGAGAGAGAGAAGGCGATCAAAGAGGAGAGAGTGATCAAGAGGAGAGAGACGAGAGGCGATCAAGAGGAGAGAGAGAGGGCAATCAAGAGGGAGAGAGAGAGGGCGATCAAGAGAAGAGAGAGAGGGCGATCAAGAGAAGAGAGAGAGGGTGATAGAAGAGGTCAGAGGGTGATAGAAGAGAGGGAGAGGGCGATCAAGAGAAGAGAGAGAGGGCGATCAAGAGGAGAGAGAGGGCGATCAAGAGAAGAGAGAGGAGGGTGATAGAAGAGTGAGGAGGGTGCATCAAGAGAAGAGAGAGAGGGCGATCAAGAGAAGAGGAGAGAGAGGGCGATCAAGAGGAGAAGAGAGAGGGCGATCAAGAGAAGAGAGAGGGCGATCAAGAGAAGAGAGAGAGGGTGAGCAAGAGAAGAGAGAGAGAAGAGAGAGAGGGCGATCAAGAGAAGAGAGAGGGCGATAGAAGATTGAGAGGGTGATCAAGAGAAGAGAGAGGGCAATCAAGAGAAGAGAGAGAGTAATGTAACCTCCTAATGTAATGTATAACTCCTATGAAAATGTTCAAAAAGTGCTCAAACTTCACATGTGTGCTAACAGTCCAGCCGTGAAGACATCTACGGGACAATTTTGAGATTTCTTCAAATGCCGTTGCCATGGCAACACAATGCTCACCATGAAACACGGTTTTCTCATAATTTCAGTGAAAATGCTCGAAATGGCCCCAAAACTTCACAGGTTTGGTAACGATGCAGCCATCAACACATCTAAGCGTATTATGGGGTGTCATCAAATGCCGTTGCCATGGCGACAGATAATTAACCATCAGTTAGTTCAAAAGTTTGTAGTTCAAATATTCTGCTGCTTTCCCAAGCCTTTTTTACTTTCTTTTCTCATCTTAATACAAATTCATTCACTACTACTTACATCTGATATTTAACTCCTTCAGCCTATTTTCAGCTGCAGAAACCATTCAACTATTACATTATTCAGCTATTTCAGGACATCAAGGCTATACATGTTTTTTTAAACCTTTTCTTTTAAATATTAAGCTTTTTCTGCATTTTTGTAGCTAAAAACAGCTACCATTCAGCTAATAACATATTCAGCTTTTTCTGCATTTTCAGCTAAATTCAGCCACAAATGTTCACAGTTTACAGCATTCGCACGCATTTTCTGCAGGAAATGCATTTTCTAGTTATGACTAACTATCCCGTACTAACGTAAGAAATATTTCTGTGTCATTCAAGAAGGCGTGTAGAAAATATGTATTTTGTTGTTTAATTAGATTAATGTTTGGCCTTTGCCAGATTTGGAGGAAGTACTCAGATATCTTTCTTGAGGAAACGTATCAATACCACAGTGTAGTAAACTCAGTAGTTAACAATGAACAATAACTTGACTATTTCATAGAATTACTGAATGAATCGTTGCATCATCACTGATATTCGCTTCCAATAAATGTGAAATTAATTGATCTACACACATTATGGGATTAATACCACAAAGCAAAACAAAATAAAATGTTTGAGAGTAAATATGGTTTTCCACATAGTAAATAAGGAGTAATTTTAGACAAAGCCAAAGTGTTTATGTATTAGATTGAGTGATCACACTGTAATTGTAGACCTTATTTTACAAAACTTTATATCACTTAATCACACTCAGCGTACTTCACTGATTCAGCATTGCATTCATACACTGTAAAACCTACTATGGAGAGTATCATCATTTATTAGACATTACCACATTTTGAACAGGGTAAGAGACACAGTGTGTGTTTTATAGAATCATACTGTTTCCTGACTTGAAGTAAGGCATGAGGCAGCATGAAGCATTTTGTTGAATTTCAAAAAAACAATACATTTAATATAGAGAATTTCACAAAGTAATAAACACAAGAAATAAAGCAAGTAATACAAATGGTTTCAGTCCTCAGCAACTGGAGTCCAGCAGCAACAGAAGGTAGCTTTGATCCGACCGAGGAATCTGCGAAGCCTTCTCATTACTTTTTTAGTCTGAACAGTGGTGACTGAGGCTGCAGCAGTGAGCTCTGCTGGGTTTGCTCCATCAGAACCCAAGGAATCTGAATCTCCTCCATAAGAGAATGGAGGTATTTCTCCCTCAGAAGACACATCTGAATCTCTTTCATAGAAGCGTGGAGGTATGTTTCCATCATACAGCCAGGAATATGGATTCTCTTCATTAGAGCGTTGAGGTATTTCTCCCTCAGAAGACAAATCAGAAGCTCCTTCATAACAGCATGGAGGTATTCTTCCCTTGTAAAGACAGGTATATGGATCTTCTCCATAGAAGTCAGGTTTGCAAACAGCAGAGTTTTTAACCCTGTGTTTTGAGGCCTCCATTGAACAGACGCTCGTAATGAATCTGGAGGAAAAGTAAGAAAGTAAGACATTCAATTAGTGAAACATTCAGTCATTACATATAGTAAGCCCATCCAACCTCAGAGGTTACTGCTGTGAACAGATACACAGTCACTTACTTGGCTCTGCTGTCAAAGGGCTCAGTCAGGTACGACTTTGTCATGAAGGAGTGCTGCAAAGCATGATGGGGAGAGATTCTCTGATCCCCGTCAACATGCAGAAGCTGTTTGAGGAGGTCCACAAAAGCCTTCCTGTCCTCAAATTCAGCAGCCTCCTCTTTTGGATAAATCTGGATTTGAAAACAGATTAAGGTCAGTTGATGCAGCCAGAACTATCAGACACAGATTTTATACTGGTACTCTTTCAGTCTTTACTTATACAATGCAGTGAAGAGGACATACATTGACAAGATCATCCAAAGACATCGGGAGGTCTTGGGAGCTGTCCTGCTTCTCTGCCTTTATTTGTATGGCAGTTGGCATTTCGTCAGGTAACTAAGGAACACAATATTAGATTATTTTTAAAACAGTCATTTCAAATAATTTAACCAACTAAAAACAAAAAAGAACATGGGTACTCTACCTTCAGCCTCCATGTTGGATGGTGAGCGGCTACTTCCTGAATGAAGAAGCACTTTGTATATTTGCCAGCACGGAGCATGTGGTCTTCTGGCTGACCCAGAATATCAACCATGAACTTAATCTGAAGACAACATAGACAGAGTTACAGCCAACATTCTGCATAAAAGTATCTGGACATTCGTCTGAGGAACTGAAGGTGACCTACCATCTGATATTCACATTCGACAGGAAAGAGATTATTAGCCAGATAGAGGAAAGACAGAATGCAGCCGACGCCCCACACATCAATAGCCTCTGTGAACGGGAGGCCAAGGGAAATTTCGGGAGATCTGAGAAGGAAGCCCAAAGATTAGATCTTTGTCGGCAGGTGTTGAGGA
Source organism: Trematomus bernacchii (assembly GCF_902827165.1). NCBI lineage: Eukaryota > Metazoa > Chordata > Actinopteri > Perciformes > Nototheniidae > Trematomus > Trematomus bernacchii. Next base: position 6,532,725 of record NW_022987608.1, on the reverse strand, counting down.
CCAAGAGAACAATGTGGATGGTTAGTTGAACCTACCTGTACCCTACTGGCTGAATAACCATGCCAGTCTGGACTTTGGAGGATGTAATAGCTAGGCCAAAGTCTATTAACTTCACTTTAAAGGGCTGGTCCAGCTGGTTGACACACATTATGTTCTCGGGTTTGATATCCGTATGCAGGATGCCAAGACCCTTCAGTGCATCCAACGCCACCAACAGCTGCCAGGTCAAACAGAAAACAGAAGTTGGGTGTTTAGTTTGCTGCTGTGTCGGACTATGGTTCAAGGTTCAAGGTTCAAGGTTCTTTATTGTCAATCTGACATAGCTACAGAGTAATTATGCAGTTGAAAATCTTATGTCACAGGCTTCTCCAACAATGCAACATAATAACATAACATAATAACAATAAGAGCATGAGCAATACAAAAATAATAATAGTTATAAAAATGAAATAAAGTTATGATGTGGAATAGTGCAGTACGAGTCTATATACAAGTTATTGGAATGATATATATATATTAGGTATTAGATACATACTACTGAGTAGCAGATGAATGTTTGATGTTGTTTCAACAGTTCAATTTTTTAACAGTCTCACTGCCCGCGGGAAGAAACTGTCTCCGAATCTTCTTGTCCTTGCCAGGATGCTGCGGTAACGTCTGCCAGACGGCAACAGAAAGAACAGTTTGTGGCTGGGGTGATGGGGGTCTTTGATAATCCGTAGTGATTTCTTCCTGAGCCGCTGGGAGTAAAGGTCCTCCATGGATGGCAGCTCCGTCCTGGTGATGTGCTGTGCAGTTTTCACCACCCTCTGTAAAGCCTTACGATCGAGGTCGGTGCAGCTGGAAGGTTTCCTTCAGTAATCCGTAATGCATATATCGAACAAAAGATAATTGCTTCTACATTAAAACTGAACATACCTGCTTTGCTACGGTAAAGATCTCTTTCAGAGACAGTGGTACCCAGTCTCGTTCCTGCATCAGCTGATAAAGATCCTGGTCGAGCTTCTCGAATGCTAGACAGGTCTGTCCCAAATGATCAAACCGCTCAAAGAACTTCACCACGTTACTGTGGTCTGGATTCAGTACACTGATGACCTCCAACATGGACACTAATAGTTTGGACCGGCTGTTTGAATTGCAGAAGATGCAGTATTTTATTTACACTTTGACAACGTGTTAAATTCAGGATAAAAGTTAAATGCTACATGTATTTTAAGGAGAAAAAAGCCTTGACATTTTTCCCTCGTGTTTTAATTGAATAAACTAAACCCCCTGATGCTTGGTCGAAAATAACTAAACAAAAACTGAATATATAAGCAAGCTTTTTGCAATCTATTTCTGGAACTGACATTAAGGGAATGGAAATGACATGGCATTGCATGAAACGTTTTCCATAGTTGCCACGAGTCAAAAACATCTGCTTATGTAGTTCCTGTTATCATTGGCTGACCCATGTATCCCCTCCTTCTCTATCCAGGTACATGTTGGGTCTGTCGGTGCTTCCCGCCATGGTCCAGTTCTTGGGTTTCCTGTTCCTTCCAGAGAGCCCCCGCTGGTTAATCCAACGTGGGCTGACCCAGAAGGCCCGTCGCGTCCTCAGTCAGATCCGAGGGAACCAGAACATCGACGAGGAGTACGACAGCATCAAGAACAGCATCGATGAGGAGGAGAGCGGAGGAGGTAACGGGGGGGAAATGAGACATTTATTATGCTGGTGGTTGTTTAGTAAGGGTTACCTGAAGATATTTGAGGTATGTCTTATAGCTTAATGACGTAGAAAATGTCAATTAAAGCTGCTCTTGCCTGTGTATGGATCTACAAGAACAGAAGGTTCTTACAAGGCATGCACAGCAATAGCGTCCATGCACATCTTAGGTAAGGGATAATGTGCAGCGAGGCGGTCATTATGGGGAAAAGAACACCCGACAGGCTGTTCAGGAGCCCGACGCGAAGTTTGCTTTTCGTCCAAACTGTATACAGTTAAATCGACCGAACTTCTTTCTGCAGATTTGAGCGTCCTTGACAACGGTTAATAAATCCTTGACAGCGGTCTGTCTGTTCTGGATTAACAACGTGTCACGTGTTCTGAATTGACCAATCAGAATCGAGTATTCAACTAAGCCATGTAATAACATGTGGTAATGTGATAGACATTCATTTGCTCCAAATTTCACTAAACGAAAGTAGGTTTCAGGTAAAACATAGCATTTCGCGAAGCATTTTTTATTCCTCTGGTTGTTCTGGTACCTGGGGATAGCTACTTTAATATATTTTGTTGAGTTGTTAGCTATTTTGTTGGGTTGCCTCTTGCAAAAATGCTCTCTGAAAGGCAGTCTATATGTCTATAGTGACAGCGAGGCTTATGGGAAACCAATATAAACGCCAATGGGATCATTATACTACAACCATTATATTGTGCTATCATCATTTACTCCGTAATGATAGGCAAAGATGTTGTCTGTTGTCACTTTAATTAATACTTTGTTCTTCGTGGTCAATTATTGTGTGAGCTGACCTTTGCTTAGATGCTGCTATTTGGTCAAGGCTTTGCGAGTGTGAGCAGACAATTAGACGAAGCTGTCAGAATGACGGCTGATGATTATGGGCTTATGGTATAATATTGATGCAGCTCTTGACAATCATGAAAATCTGTTTATTTCAAAGGTTGTATGTTGGGCTGCAAGTCTTACCCACCTCTAATCTCATTTCAATCCTTGCTCAAAGCATTCCAATACAGACTTACACACACTTGTACTTACCCATATTATATCCTACTCTTTATATGCCATCTGTTTGTGCCTCTTTGTGTACGAGAAAGCAAGAATGAAGTACAATTAAATCTACAGAAGAGAGACATTATGTATTTTATCACATGTAGAGCATATGTTGCCATAATTGCTACAGTGATGGGAATTTGAATCCAATTTCAAAAACAGTCTCACTATTCCGGGAAGTCTTCCATCAACATTTATTTAAATGTACATCGTCCCTTGACCATTAAATAAGCCATTCAAATAACAATAAAGCAAACTATTTGTACACATTTAAACACATCCTAAACGATGCTAGCTATATCAGAGTTTAGATTTTGATTTGGGGAACCAACCCATGCCAAACAACTCATCCAAGAGAGCGTTACGTTTATAATAAGCATGCATCTAACATCTGTTTGCTACTCCAAGCATTTAAGCTAAGCATCCAATTAGGTTTATGTGAAAATGAGAAATCTGATGCTACATGTTTCTGGTTATGGTGCTGACTTTTTGCCTGGAAAGATTTAATTTGAGGCTTTTTCCCATGTATTCAGCCATCAAGAGCATATTTACGACAGCGGACGTTTTCTGAGATTCCCGAGGAAATAACTTAGCTTCCTTTGTCACAGCAGTCATAGACAATGGTAAAGGACATTATTAGATGCAATACTTCAATTTTCTCAATGATGAGCTGTGAAGAGAGGGAAGGAGAGAAGAGGACATTAGATTCATCCTGCCACTAATCAACCTTGACAACGGAGAACACCATGTCTCTGGAAAGAATGGCTTCCATTGGTCCTCAGGGTCCAAGTGGCCTGTGGTGAAGAGGAACGTCTATAACACACACACACACATTATCTCACACTGATGTATAAAAACACACAGGCTGTTGAGTGTCCTTCTCCTGGGACTCAGTGTGTGTCCCGCAGTTTCCCGTTTCTCCTCCTCATTGTAACTCATGGCTGCAGTCATCTTCAGTTACTGTGGGCACAGCAGGCAGACTGCTTGTTATCTGGTAGCTGGTGTTCAACACTGGAGTTTTGAACATCAAATGTGAGTAATGGACCCAATGCACAGACTTTTGGGAACGTCGTCTTATCTGAAAATCCAATTCTTAAGGCAGAAATTAAGTATTTTTCTGGTTTCTTGCTGAGACATGGCCATTATACGGCATCTTTCTGTGTTTTTTGGTCAGAATGAGGCGTTCAAATAATCTACTGAATTCACTATCTAGCCACTTTCCAAAAAAACAGCCCTTGCTGGCTGCTTATTCTCAAAAGTCCATGCTGCGAACTCTGCAGCCTGATTGCCACAATTGCCAGTTGCCAGTTTTCTCTTATCTTATGATACTTGAGATGCATCGATGCAAGGCCATGTTTCTACAATAGCCCAGGACAGACAAACTAAACTAGAGAGGGCCTTTTGCTTTTTTACGCTTGGATAGGGAGGCAGTGGGCGCGGCAGTATTTAGTTGGTTACAATCTGCAATATTAATGCTAGATGCCACTAAGACCTACACACTTGACCTTTAACCAGTCCTTTGGTATAATATTGAATGTCATCCATATTAGACTTGTATGCAACAAGTCAAAGATTTGTATCACTATCTCTCAACTTTTACGACACCACAGAATTTGTTTAGATTTGCAAGTGCAAGACAGCTACGTCCAACTAACTGAATTCATGACCAACCTCTTTGAGTTTAAGACGGTATGTAAGATATTTTTGTATTTCATCAACTTTCTCAGCAAAGGTCTCACACTAACACGGGGAGGTTTTTGAATCTTTAACTGACTTTTGTAGGATTAGTGCAGAAAGGGCAGACACTACATGAAACAACGTGACTCGACCTTTATATTTTACTTCTACCTTTCAGCACAGAACAGCCGTGTTCATGTTTTTTTATTCTCTGTTCCAAATTCAGTGTAAATCAAAGCGTTTGCTCTCAAGGTCCCTCGCGACTGAATCCAAAGTGAAAAGAGTCTTAATGTCTGGCCGCCATCTGTGCCCCATCATTTCATGACTGCACTGCTAGTATTTTTCCAATTGACATGCTCCTTTTAGGGCTGATGATGTATGACCTGGGAAGCAGCTGTCGCTTAGCAACCAGGCGGACAGAGAGGACAGAGTAGAGGTAGACAGACAGAATAAAAAGGGAAGGTTAAAAGGTATTTATTTGGTTACAGAGGCTCCTGATTGGCTCGGTCAGGTAACATCAAACACACACCTGGTTGATCCAGGAGCAGGAAGTTCTTGGGCTTAGGTCAAAGTATTAAAGTGTTTTTGTTCTGATTTATTCAATGGTTTTGCATTTAATGCCACTTAACAGAGAACATCAGTGGTATTGACATTTTAAAGACTTGTGTTTTCTCACCTGGAAAAACTAAGACACACCGTGCCCCTTCGCTGACATGTCGGTTACCATGGAAACAACACTTCTCGCTTCCCTTTTCCTCTCACCTCAGACGTTACACTTATTACACTGTGTATACAACTCAGACTTACACACACACTAACAACACGTCTCATTCATCACTTTCTTTAAAAGTTGGTATCCTTTTTATCGCACTTTTTACTACAAAAAACCCAAAGACAGGAAGTAAAACCAGACACTAAGAGAAAATACATTTCAAAACACAAAACTAAGATCATGCACTACAAGATTATGGCAGCCTTTGTCCGGGGATAAGACTACTTTTTATTTCGTTTCAGTCCCAAAAATTCAGTTAATCTTCAATGTTTCTTGCTCAATCTTGAAAGTCTTGAAGCTGTTTATTTCCAATATAAGATACTGTATCTATGATCGAATTGTTGTATGTTTGCCACTTAAAAGTCTCGCAATTGTGTGAGGAGGAGTATGGGAACTCTCATTGCCTGCTTCATCGACTGAAACTCAAAGATGTGATGATGGTGTGGTGTCAGCCCCGAGCCAATGAGCTTATTCTCAGCCTGAGAGGTGCAAAGGAGAGAGGGGGGAGAAGAGGAGAGGAGGAAAAGAGCAGAGGGGTGAGGAGAGGTCGAAGACAACGAGAAAGTGAAGTGGAAAATGGAGGTGTTGGGGCAGCAATTATGATGGAGGAGCAGGATTGTGGCAATATTGCAGACCAATTCTGTCAGCCATTAGATTGCCGTTCCTCATCGTATTGAACACATTGATTTCTTTCGAGCGCTTCTTCATAACAATTCTAGCTCCATGCAGCACTGACGGACTCAGATGTAACCTGACAGAAACAAAGGTCATGAATAGACTCTGAGTGATCGAGGCAGAATCGAGCAATAGACCACTTTATCTACAGCTACATGACATGGACACTGCCTTTTTATTCTACAGCAAATGCGGTTCAAGCGAAAGCCACTTAAAGAAAAATGGGATTATTGGTGATTACAGTGTATATATACAGTATTGTCTATGTCAAACAGATGGCTCCTTTTAAAGTGGTAGTCCACCTAATATCAGTCTGTGAGAATGAAACCCTTAATCTCTTCAGACTTGAAAGGTTGATTTAAAAAGTTGTGTCCACAGAGTAGTGTCTACATAAATAGTTTTTTGGTTTTTAGCCAATAAAGTGTAGCTACTGTAATAACATTAATGTTGGCTCAGTTCTTTAGTGTCCCAGTGCCCCATGAAAATAAAATGACCCTGGACTAAAGGCTAATTGACAGAGATCGTGGTAGCCAAACATAAAGTAGGCATGAAACCTCAACAGCATTGTGCATGAAGATTGAGAAAATTCGAAAGAGTGTTTCCATTTAAAAACAACAATATTTTATTGACATTGTGGCAAATTTACTGTCAGTCAGCATTTTTACTTTTAGTTTTGTTTATGTCCACCTAGCAAATGTAAGTATTTTCCTTTTAGCTTCGTTTTGATCTCCACCAACTCCTGAAATGTCTTGCTCTTTAGCGTCTAAATGCTCTCCTATTCCGTTTTTCAACTGCACGGTTCGACTCTGCTTGACTCTACTCACTTTTTGGTATTGAGTTATTTTCTCTGTTTAGTTTTTTAACTGCATATTGTACCCCCTCAGTGTACGCGGATGCTCAGCTGATTGCTATAGCGGCTGTGCATTAAAGTGGACCTATCATGCTATATTTTAATAATATATTGTAGGGCCATACCTATATAAAACATGTCTGTGAAGTTTTTTTTTCAAAATACCAAACAGATCATGCATTTTAGCCATGCCTCATTTCACTCTATTTGCTCTTTTCCAGCCCTGTTTTTGCAAGGGCTGATTCTGTGAGAAGTCTTCTTCGCTGCTTTTGTGGCAGACTACATCGCCACTTACAGGCCTGGCATATGTAATACAGCGTCTCCAGCGCTTTCGAGCGGCAATGGCCGTGGCCCAACCCCCCATTCCCCTGATAGGTGGAGAGTTGCCCATATAGGCGGAGCTCCCTGTTTCTGACGTCAGAACAATTTCAAATCTTTATCAGCTCCGTTGCAGCCCCGTTTTTAGAGATTTAGGTATGGAGGAAAAGAGAGAGGGTTGTGTTTTCTGACACTTTGTGAGTTCCCTGACACACCGGGGACACATATTCATGTATAAAAGACGTACAAAAGTGCATTTAGCATGATAGGTCCCCTTTAAACTGCTGTTATATCAACCTCCTTTTATCAGCAGACAAACAGAGAGATGCAATTTTTGAAATATACAGCGTAGTTTCGCAGGCTGCAATGTAAATAAAGTGTGGGGTTAGTGAATAAAAGAAGCTGCCCTCGCTATTCACAGTAGCTTGGCTATTTGAAAAGAATGGGGGCTTGTGCAGGATGACGCACTTGAAACAAATCTCTCTGACCAGTGTTTTAATTCAACCTTTTAGTATTGGCTCAGCTTGCATGGAACCTCCGGAAAAGTAGTTCTTAACAAGCAACAGGTACGATCCACTCTTGCTAATTGACATACAAATAAAGTGTGAGCAGGTTAAGAAAAGCCATGCTGTACCATGCAGTAGGAATTCAGCACATGTTCGCCAGCTAGTCATTAACTTTGACTATCTGCCATTTGGTCCTGGGCAGGTAATGTACAATGGATTTCCAGATGCTGCAAACAGCGGATGACAGCAGAAGAACTAAAACAGTACATCTGCAGGCTGCAGAACCAAAACCATGAGCTGAAAGATGCTAAAATGCTTCATAGGGCTGAGCAGACTGAGTTGGCTGATAGTTCCCTTTGTATTTGATCCCTTGTTTATTACATGTAGTCATTTGGTCAATTGTTAAATATGAATGTTTGCAGCTTTAAAGATGGACAGATGTGGGCGTACCATTTCCTGCTCACCCGGCCTTAACAAATCTATTTTAATTTGAAAAGGAGAGACGACAGAAATTGCTCAATGTCAATCTCAATGTAAAAATAAATTCAGCAAGCTATAAAAGCAGGGACTGATTCTTTACAATCAGAACAAAAGTCAAGGTAGGGAATTTAATTAGTGTTATACAATATATACAATTGTTCCAGCTCTGAAGCAATCTCCTCTTTAACCTGCTGTTCTGCTTGACTCATGCCTGCTTTAAACCATCTGTTTCTAAGAAATGGAATTGTAGACTGTGTAAGCTATCAACTAAAGTGCTGCATTTATGTTCCTGCACAGCAGTTCTGAATTATTAATTTTATGCCTTTATAAATCGCTACTTATCGCCTACTTTTCGGACACACATGCAGTAACGCGTTGCACACACCTCATGGATGTCTGGAGTTTAGGCGTCTACCTCCATTGCAGCCCTTATTCCCCCCCTGATTATTAATAATTCAGGATATGTGAACATTTTATGAAACTCCACTGCTGCTCTGGGTCTGTTTAAATTCACCGATAAATCATAATGAGACCAGGGGATCTTACTGGGTATAAAGAATCAGCTTTAGTATTTTAAATTCAGGCACGACTGGTTCGTTTATAAAGTTAAAAGATTGTAATAATGGTCAGAAAACAAATGTTTGTGGCATTATTTGGTAATATTAACTAGTTCTAGAAGCGTCACTGTTTAACAACGACGGCTTGGTTCTCTGCTCCTCTATCGAATCAGATTTAATGAATGCTAGAGGCGTTGTCTTCTCTGCTAATCTACTTTTTCAATAAATAAGCTTTCTGCTCTAGTGCATTTCATTCTTGTTCCTCCTCTCGTGATTGTGCATTAACAACCCCAAATGGGCCCTCTGACAAATATGCTCACCAGGGGAATACAAACAAATATTTTGATATAAGAAAATTGGCAACTGCTCGTGTTGTCATCTGTTTGAACAACAGTGAGCCGGAGGAGGGGGCTGCAGGGCTGCAGGGCGGGGAAATGAGAACTGGGAAATGATAATGGAGTCTGCATTAGCAGAGCACAGCAAGGCAGCTTCTAGTGAGCTCAGAGAGGGGAGATTAGGGAATTATATTCGTCTTACCTTCAGTAATTGTTGTTTTTATCCAAGCCTACTTGTAAGTCCATTGAATACATTCAACTCTGGATTTTATTCATGTTACAAATAATCAAGTGACTTTTAATCAGTTGCAGGATGTCATTGATCTTCTACAGATTTGAAGGCATTTGTATATAATTACCGTGCTCATTGCTTTTTGTTGAAAAATCCATAGGCTCAATACAATGAGGCGCGAGAGGACTGTTTACCGTTAAGATAAAGTATAGGTAAATAATTCAAGGAGGAAAATCCATTTGAAGCCCAATTCTGGTACTGAAGATCCAAATCAATAACATTTCGATGTCAGCATGATGCTAAAGAACAATAGCCTAAATTAAGCACACATCAAAGTAAAATGTCTACTTTGCCTTGAATAATTGGACTCTCGTCAACTCAAAATGGAAGTAAAAGAAAAGGAGATTTTGAATCGATTTGCTCTCATTTATTAGAATTGCAGGGCATAATGAGATTGAAATGAAGGCCACTTTACCACACAGCAATGTTCTTCTGAATATGTTATTCCAGGGTCCCCGTTTCCACATGCAATGCCATCAGAGACTCATCCAGAGACGCTTCATTTCATTAAAATGGTCATGACTCAAATGTTCCATCCGCAAATATGGGTTTATGGTCAGTTAATTGTTTTTGGCAAAGCTATTAGCCAGATGAGACATTTATATGATATACAGTATGTTTCCCGTTTGCACCAAGCCTTTTTTCTTATGCATCTGTGTGTGTGTGTGTGTGTGTGTGTGTGTGTGTGTGTGTGTGTGTGTGTGTGTGTGTGTGTGTGTGTGTGTGTGTGTGTACCCCTGAGGAGGGACCCATGTCATTTGCATTAGAGCAGGTGTGCAGCTGGGATGGCATGAATCTTAATAATTCAATTGATTGATTTCCAGCAGACTTCAAAATGGCTCCAGAGATTTCAATAATGGGGATTGACGTATGGCAGGCTAATGTTCTTTCTCCAAGTATGAATCCACCATGATAGCTTCTTTAAATGTCTTGTATTTTTTTGATAGCTGCCTATTTCTATTTAAGTTTGTTTAAATGTCCCATTCTCCTGGCAGTTCAGATTTCTCCTATCTTTCGTGTTACTTTATCCCAACACATCTTTTTCTGACATGTAACCTTACATGGTAGAAGTGCTAACAGTGTTCTCATCACAGAGGCACAGTTGTCTTCAGGAGACAAATCTCTTTACTCTCGCTGTCTCTTCAACACACATGTTCCCCATTTTGCCTCGAGCCTCATCAAATAACTGAGCCAGCACTTTAGCAGAGTGATAAGAAGTTTAAAAGGAGTGTTTCATTCACCCTCTATCTCGCAATTACAGCTTGTATCTTTCCACTGAAAGTAACTTTTCTTCTTGAATCTTAATACCATTTTTTGTGTGTTTAGTGCATTGTCTTTAACTTCTTTTGTTTTGAGCAAAGCTGTAATCATTTTGTCTCAAGGCTGCTCAGACGAGTGACAGTGATTAAAAAGTTTCTTATAAAATGGAAAATCTTTTCGAGACTAAACTCAAATTGCCTCCCATTTTGAAGCAGGCTGTGTCACTGAAGATCAACTTTTTCGTTACCTGTGGTTATTATGGTTTGCAGTGCAGTGTTCCTCTTATGCTGTGCTTGTCATGATCTTAGTGTTATGTCACGGGTTTAGTTTTGTCTGTCTGGGAATGGGTTTTATTTAGCTATTCTGTTCTCCCTGTCTCTTGTCTTCCTTCCTGTGTTTTCCCTCCTGTGTCTGATTGTCTGATTGTGTTCACCTGTTGCCCTTGTGTTTCTGCCTCCCCTGCCCAGCTGTGTCTTGTCCTGTGATTACCCCTCTTTGTATTTAGTCTTGTCTTCCCGTGTGTTCCTTGTCGGTTCATTGTCTTTCCTGTCTCCCTCCATGTTGGTCACGGTCAGTTTTTGTGTTGTTGCTACCTTGTGCATACTTGCCAACCCTCCCGATTTCCGCGGGAGACTCCCTATTTCATAACCCTCTCCCGGTTTCCTCCCGGGGTCATATTTCTCCCGCATTTCTCCCGATTTCTGACAAAATCAGATTTACCCTGGACTGTTTCCACTCGGACTTTAATACAGCTACACCATTGTTTGGTTTCCATGGTAGCGCGTCTCTTTAGTAGCGCACGCAACTGAAAGTCTGAGAGGGTGAGGAAGATAGTCACAGAAAACTGAACAAGAATCGACAACTCCACCCTCTGCTCACTCCTTTCCTGGATACAGGTCCAGCCCACACATATGCTCCATGGTGCTACAGGTATTGCACTTACAACTACAATAAGCATGTTAATGTTAATCTAAAACAGCTCCGGCGATCCACTAGCATCCCCCCCCGCAGTGGTTTTGAAATGCTCCCGATTTCTGAGGTCTCAAGGTTGGCAAGCTGTGTTTTTCATGCCATGTTTTTGTTCATCAGCTTTTAAAATAAAGCTCGCTTTTTTATTTCTAGACCTTTTTACCTTTTTTTTGTAGTCTGCATTTGGGTCCTACCTTTTTCCACGATTCCTAACAGTGCTATTTATGCAGCCGTGCAGAAACACATGCAGAGGAAATATTTGAACTAAAACAGCATATTAAGATGACATGCAGTTCAAACACCAGCAGGTTAAATATGGATGAGCTGAGTGCTGTTTCCAATGACAACAGATCACCTCTTCTTAACTTGTAACTTTATGAAAGCATCTAACTCATTTCCTCACCTTTCACTTTCATGTCCTCCTCTACTTTCTTTTCCTTTCCTTTCTTGCATACTCCATGTATTCCTTCCTTCTCCTCTTATCCTCTCGTTTAAAGAAACATATTTGACACATTCCATATCTGAATCAAGCAGTCATGCCACTCAGTAGGCACCAACGTCCTCTGTGCACTTTCATCTCTGCACATCACACTTTCCTCCCCTGCTGCGCAACAGACTATTTTACTATGAGTGTCTTAGAAGCGCTGATGTCTCTAATCACTCTTCTTTTATGAGTCATGCATATCGGCGTGCAGATTGGACCAACTGTCTGCATTCAAAATATGTGCCATCTGTTGTGATTGACTTTTGACTTGAGTGGAGAGACTGAGTAATCATACCATACTTTGTACGACTGACTGTGAGAAAGCATTACCAGTATCATCATTAACCTATAATTCAAGCAATATTCTATACAATGTATTAACTTATATTTGCCATTATTTAAAGAGAAGGTCAGTACTGCCAATAAATATATAATGTGCTCTTAAGGACAGCAAGGAGAGGGAAAACAACGTTTAATTTATACATCCATAAAAAGGATAAAGAAAATATCATCCCAACATACTGAAACAATCACAAAACATACTGTGTGTGTGTACTACCAATCAAATAAAGGTAGGTGCTCAGTACAGCCTTTACTTTTATAAAGTATTATTTATCTGATTCAACCTACACGTATATATCTGCTCAATGACTGCTTTCAGACTGTGTGCAGGGACATAACAAGTCACCCTTTAGTTTGTCTGAAAAACTAAATATCTGTCCTTTCCACTAACTCGGGTGATTTTGTCCCGGTCACTGTGTTGCAGAATGAGCAGCTAGAAAAAGCAAAAAATGTCAAAAAGGGAGCAGAAGAGCTACTTTCCTCTGCCCCCCTGTAGGTTTTATGCAGCTTGTTAATCATAGAGCGGGGAGAGTAGTGCGATGGCAGATCTATCATAACTCCCCTCTGCGCCTGTCTCAAGCCCTGCATGAATAGATGGATATTGAACAAGCCTCTTTCACACCATGTTTTTCTGGGGAGGGCACAGGCAGGCACTAAAATGACTTTTTAGGATGTGTTATTACCAGTGGCGGCGCCAGAGCATTTTTGTTGGGTAATCTATGGTAGGGCTAAGCCATACAGTGGTGGTGCTCAAGTCAGTATTTGCAATCTAATTACATACACGCTATATCACCCCCCTTGACAGTGAAACGCCACGCATGAGGTTTAGATTATTTCCCTGTCTCAATCAAAATGGAACTGTATGAAATAAAACGGCACATTTGTCTTGTAGTAAATAAAAAGGGATCACTGTGAACGTGACGTATGATAGTACACGTTGAAGATCCAATGGGGATACTGAATGGCGGTTTCGATTGATCTCAATCAATAAGGCATGACGCAGATCCAACGTTGCGTTGCTCTGATTGGCTGTAGGTCTATTCAAATTGCATTCGGAGGCATTCTGATCTGACCGCGGCCGCGCTGATATTATAACGCCAGAGAATTTCCACACCTTTAGTGTATAAAACTCCCCCACTACTTAGACTATTCCTTGCACCCCTCTTATAGCATAAGCCCGAATGGTCTCAACCATATTGCATCAGTAACGTGCACTTGTTGTTACAGCAGGATCAGTTTGTGTGCTGTGGACACGACCCGTATATTTTCGCAATCCGTGTTCTCAACATTTAGCATTTCGCTTATTATTTAATTGAATTTGCATCACTTTTCATGGTGGGGCTAAGGTGGGGCTAAGCCATTTCTTGGTATGGCTGTAGCCTACCCCAGCCATACCCTGGCGCCGCCACTGGTTATTACAGTTATCCTTTGCTTTTTGCTGTGTCACTTTTCATTTTATTAAGGATGGCGATATCTGCAGGATGTCTAACTGCTGAATAAAATAAATAAGATGGGGTTTAAATATGAAGGTTTCTCTATGCGTGTCCTGGTCTCAACCTTAGGTAGCTCCGCTGTATGATCTGAGTTTCCGTTACATAACCTGGCGGTGACTTTTCAACAATTTTTAAATCAAAATGGGAGAACTTGTCTGGCTTTTACATGGCTTTAATTTCTTTCCGTCTTTTCCTGCATCTTTCTGCTTTTGTCATTTTGTCTTTGTTTATCCTCCATGCTACTGACAACACAGACTAACAGGCAACCTCTATATCGATTCATTCCTTTGATGCGATTAGTTTCAAACTAGAAGGATGGTGGTTTTGATAACACTCACTACGAGACTCTAGAGGCAGCAACTCTTCTTGTTTCAAAGGGAAGGGCTAAGCTTGATTAAATCCTTCTTTTGGCTTTGAGTCACTTTAGAAATTAGAAAATCGTAAAACTCTTTGCTGGACATTGGAGTAAGGCGAAACAAAAACATGTATTTGATTTGTGGGTTTTGCCATGACAGCATGTGGTGTTATACATTTCAATATCAGAGGTAGAAGCCTTTTAGCTAGTCTGAAACATATTAAATATATTTGTTATTGCAGCCATAGCTAGTGCTGCAAAATGGTTTGAGAAAATAATAAGTTATCAAAGAGTTCTTAAATAATCGATTCAGCACAAACCTTAGTTTTAAATCCATTAACACTATGTAAGCCGCTTCATGCTCTGAACCTGCACACTCTAACCAAGTAATTGGGAATTCTTCTAGAACAGACAATTTCCTGATTTGTGAAAGACAAACTCTGGATATTGTCCCAACCATACAAATAGGTTGTCTGCTAATCAGAGGGTCTGTATTTGTTACTAGCCCCTGTGGACTTTATGTCACAGTGACCTTGGCCAAGGTACTAAACCCCAAAATTGATTTCTGATCTTGAATGTTTATCACTCCTGATTAGCAGTTCAGACGTTGTACGGTAGCCTTTGCCAGCAGTGTGTGAATGCAGACCGCAAGAAAACCATTTAATATAAAAAAAAACACCTATAATGCTGATCATTTTCTATTATTTCAGTCGGTCAGTGTGAGTGTCTATGACTTCACTTGTTTATCCATCTATCCTTCCATCCATCCGTCTGTCTGTCTGTCTGGCACTCAGCTCCTGGCAGCCGCTGGCCCCTCGGTGCCCTCAGGTAAACACAGCTGCTCCCCTGCATCTGCGGACACTGACAAGATTTGATCAGCGTCACTTAAAATGCTGTTTCTCCCTAACGCCAGTGACTCACAGTAATCAAGGAAATAAACCAATCAACATCCTTGCCTGTCATAAAAACATGACATTTTCAAAACCCATTTGCCCATAAGATTCAAAAGTAGATTGCAGTTGACTTAATTGTTTAGGTTATTTACGAGAATGACAGTACTTACAGGTGCACTACTTGACAGTCTTCTTCAGCACATGTGATTATCTTCCTCCCAACCATGCCTCCACTTGATGTCGCAGTAGTCCGATAGATACTATGGGCTGGAGAAGATTCAAAGAGCACAGAAATATAGACTTTCTCAAGTGTGTGCTAAATAAAACTATAGGGAAGGCTCCTTATCTCTGACACAATTTACGAGAAGCTCAAGACTACATTTCAAGGTGGTATAACCTTACTTCAGTTCGCTAAAAACATATAGAGATAGGTGGGCACGGCACGTAAAGTCACCGTGATTACGCCCACTTATAGTGGCAGCCTTAGCATTCAGCATAGCATTCAGCTTGTGTTAGCATTCAGCTTGTGTTAGCATTCAGCTTGTGTTAGCATTCAGCTTGTGTTAGCATTCAGCTTGCTTTAGCAAAAACTAAAACAAAAATGTCTAAAATCGTAGTGAGTGAAGAAGTTATGGAGCTATCTTTTTACACACTTCTGAGAGCTAAATAAACACCTGCTTCGTATTTTGACCTGATACTGTAAGTATTTTTAAATAAAGGTTTGCCTTTAGTAGAGATTGAGCTTTTTGGTTCCAACATTAACATTTCTGTTTCAGAGATGGAGCTTATATGTCTGCTTCATTAGTCTTGTTCAGATCTGTATAGAGTGTGAGGTGTCATGATCCTACTCTGATGAGGAAGGGGAAGAGAGGTGACAAAGAAGAATGGAGGGGAAGTACGGAGAAGAAATAATTAGAGGGAGGATGGGGGTAGAGGTAGTATGGCTGCAGATTTCCTGCTCAGTCCTTGATTGTAACTCTCCCTGGTTATTAGTGACGCCAGCTTCCATACACCAGGTCCCTGAGGACCCTCTGATTGGATGGTCGGATGGATAGAAAAAGCTATTCTCCTATAGACTCTTATCTTAATAATTCCTCCTGTGCTTCCCTGCATCGCCTCATTGGGTCTCTTTGTTTACTTGATTGACCATTGTTCAACACCAGCCATTCCCCTCAGTTCTGACCCAGGGTAAATATACATTTCACTGATTCACAAAGCAATATGGGAATCAGTAATCGTTAGTCCTGTGAATGGATGCTTGCCAATGTTCCTGGAAAGCGAGCTGCTTCTCTCTCTCTGTGCTGAATGTTTCATAAAGCAGACGGGATGTGGCACGTGTTTGAAGCGTGAATATATAAAAGAAAAAAAAACATCTGACAGGACCAACAGAGCTAAACGGGTGCTCTAATTGGCCTTGGGGGTTGTTGTGCAGAGAAGTTGGGGTGTTTCCCGAAAGCAGGTAGCCGAGAAAAAATAGCTAATTGGAGATTCCTTCAGCAAATATCAAAGAGAAGAAGGAGAAAAGAAGAGGCCCTGATTCTCATTAAAAACACATTCCCTGCAAACAAACTGTATTTGTATGGTATGGCTTATAGTGAGGCTATCAGTATTTGCTGGATTGAATGCTGAAAAAACATGAAATGAAAAAGCGACATTGAAGTTTTTTCGACATTCAGTGCTATATTAAGAGCTGATCCACACCTGAAGGCGTCATGCTTGAAGATTTAAGGTTATAGTGGTTTGCAGTATTAAATGGAATATAGTTGGAAAGATTCAATGGGAAATACTGACGTGCAATTACTGCAGTGCTGTGATTCAATCACTGTGCTTGTGGCTGGCTGGTTGCTCGCTGACTGTTTTGTCAAAGCCATCTTTCTTCTTCAATATCTCATCTGATTCAATTACAGCTGGATGGCGTTCAGCTGAGGAAATGACGCTGTGTGTGTTTGGAGAGCTTGTATGTGTTTGCGCATGTAGGAAAACATGTTTCTTGCTGTGGAGCGAGTATGATTATGATTTGCATTTTAAATTGTATTTTTGTAGAAAAAGGTATTGTATTCTTAACCCCAAAGGGAGAATTTAAGTATAGTGTCTGTATGACTGATTGCATCTGAAAGTGTGTTTGTCTATGTCTGTGTTTGGCTGAGTATATTTAGCTCTTCTTCAGGCAGCCATCAGGTCTCCACTCTCTCCATACTTCAGTCCATGAATCCTGATTTCCCTGTCGGCTAATCAGATAACGGTCCTCAGCTCCGGTCTCCAGGGATCGGCCAATCACACTTCACCACGTTAGCGCCATGGAAATGGCTCAGCCCATAAAGGCATCACTTTCTCTTCCCTGTCATAGGTTAGGGCTCTGCTTCACACTAGACACCGACTTTTGAAGTTGAAACTTAAAGATATAGCTATATTTAAAATCTTTCATCCTACATTTCCCATAATGCCTTTTGGAACAGCCTCTGCCACACAGTCATGGAGTATCTTAATGATGACTTCCTGTTGTGACAGACATGTCTTTACAGCTTCTTTTTTTTATAAGAGTGATAAAGGGATGAAAAAATAAAACATTTGCCAATATTTTTAATTTGATGCTTTGAAGGCACAAAATTACACAGGCAATTTATATTTGCTACATTTAACGTGACTTCCAGTATAAACCTTCTCTCCGAATAAAGATACAGAGATGGTTAATTGTGTTGGTCGAACAGATACAGATTATTATGGGTCTGTTCACCTCTCATAGATGCAGTACCTAATGAGCAAATCAATTTAATAGAGATAAAGCTGAGTTCATGTTGCTGACAAACACAAAACCTAATGGACCAAATACGAGTTATGCATTTTAACTTAATGATTTAATCAGCGAAAGGTGTTTTTTATACTTGACTGCATAAGATTGTTATAAAAGTTGCCTCTTGTTGCTTTAAAAGGTCGAGAGGTGGCTTCTGCAGTGGAAATGCAAACAAAAAGCTGAAAGTCACAATGTTTTTCCGTCACGATCTGTCAGACCAGTTTCCTGTTTTATTCTGAAAAGTCTTCACCCCCCTGTGTTATGTCTGTTTACTTCCTGTCCCTGTGTCTTCCCTCCTGTTTGATTACTTGATTATGTTCAACTGTTTTTTCCTTCCCTCCCCAGCTGTGTCTTTTCTTGTGATTAGTCTTTGCATGTATTTAAGTTCTGGAAGAGTTCAGCTTTTTCGGTGATGGAGAGTTGTGTGATTTTGTGTTTTGACTTGCCCTGATTTGCCTGTTAAACCATGGAATCAACGGTATTTTTGTACAAAACTACTGTACAAATACTTTTGGGAAATAAGGGTCCTTCTCAAAAGTTGTCCATTGAAAAGGGAAAGCTCAAGTGTGTTGTGCGTGCGGGCTTCCTTTTCAAAGTCTACTCAGCTTGTCAATCTGCTAAAGGAGATGTTCACTAGTCCAGAGTCCACCCACACACAGCTGCTCCCAAATAATCAGCATTTCGTATGTGCAGGCTTCCTTCTTTATGATATGTTTGTTTGCGGTGTGTTTGCACAGTCACTTGTTTTTCCTGCACACAATTTTAACTGTGTATGTGTGTGTCTTTCCTGCGTGTGTGTGTTCAGGCGTGTTTGTCTGATCTCTTGGCTCCGTGTGTCACTGCTTTTGTATCCCTCAGCTCCTTGCCTGTCCAGCAGCTCTCTCATCCTATTAAGGATTCTCCTCCCAAAGGAGCCGCATGTCTGTGTGTGTTGAACATCACAGTCTGCGGCTCTGTTGCTGAGCCAAGTGGGATTCTGCGGGGCCAAAGCCTGCCGTCAAATATTAGTGTTTTTTGCCTTAATTGAGACATTCACCATAGGAAAGAACAGCTCCAGTGCTATGCACATCCTCAAGAGACAGCTTCCCCGGAGCTGACAAATCCTCTGTGTTGTGTGCAGAGAAATGTCCGTAGGGCAGATGGTTGCTCTCACAGAGGCTTGAACTTTGGTCCTTCAATATGAGGACATATGAGGACATTATGTCTACTCATTATGCCCAAATCATGAATTTATTATGAATATGGGAATTGATCAGCCAGCAGAAGTGACAAAATGAGTCTCTATGTGTTCTTTTAGAAATAGAAATATATACTCAGCCCAGTTTTTTCCTTCATTTAAAAAAGCAGCAATAGATTTTTGGAAATTAGATTATTGCTAAGAGTTAAAGGAGAAGGTCAAAAACACAGATTGTAAATAAAAAGTGGACTTGATCATCGTGATGTCATCCATTGGTTTGTGAATAAAGGTTTTGAACCCTCAAGTGTGGCGCACTGGCTGTTGCCATCTGGGTTCTTTTTGCAACCAGAAGTGACACAAGAGGGTGGAACTCAGTTTGCTTAACGCTAAACAAAAGATTTTTAGGCAACCAAAGTGTTACAGTTTACTTTTATCAACTGAAAACGGTTTGATGGTGAAAGCTTTCGGACAATATCACGGAGAGCATCCAGACCTGACAACTTGTAGCAACCTGTCAATCAAAAGGTAGCCCCGCCCTTAATCAGACCCTGCTTTTTCGTCTATTTTACTCCATTTTGGACCTAATTCTACAATCCATCATAATGTTTTGAAGAAGACGTAAACTATTATTGAGACCATACATATGCCAGAAAATGGTTTGTGAGGAAATAGAGTAGAAGGTTATTAGTGAAAAGTACGGTCTTATTTACTTATTTTTGCAACCAGAGTATAGTCTGATAACGCTTGTGTCATTTTTGTCGTGCTGAGTTGGATATTAATTCTGCTGTGCGTTTGCTTGTGTCTCCAGATGGCCCTGTGATCTGGAGAATGCTGACCTACGCCCCCACTCGGCGAGCCCTCCTGGTGGGCTGTGGTCTTCAGATGTTTCAGCAGCTTTCGGGAATCAACACGGTCATGTGAGTGAGAAAACATTCCTCAATAATGTCACCTCCAATACAGGTCCCAATTACTCTCCAGGTTGGGCCATGACAACAGACCTTTTAAAACTGTATAGAGGTCAAATGAGCAGCATACCGGCTTAATGGGGCAGGTGTTATTTTGTCCGTTTGTCATCAGTATATCCCATTCACAGGAACGCAAAATGATAGGATCTCTTTGATGGAGTTCCTTCAAATTTGGCACATAAAATGAACATCTTACAAAAAGCGACTCTGAAAGTCCAAAATGGTAACCTAGCACGAGTCCAAGCGCACAACTTCTGAAAGCTTCTACAATAGAGCATCTGAAAAACTGCTCAGGTGTTGGAGAGTTATAGCTTGAGGTCACACTCACGCGAGGCATGTCTGAACAAGTCTAGCATCTCTTGTCCTGTTTAAGTTCATTTCACTTTGCTACACAACTCAATGTTGGGGTTTAAACGGTGAGCACCAAGAAAGCCAAATGAAAATGCTCAGAAGTTAAAGTACAAGGTGTTTTTAGTAAAAGATTTGGTGGTATTCATTTGTCCACAAAAAGCATCCGTATAGCTTTTGAAAGTAAATAGAAGATGAAACTGTAATGTTCTGCAGACCAAATTCAGTTAATTACTCTTATTTTGAAAAGCCAGAGAATCAAATTGTTGCCCAAATTGCTAGCCTCGAAAGACATGTTTATAAAATCACTATGGAGATACTTTGTGAATCGTTCTGCTTACAGACTTCTTCCTTAATTAAACCACAGTGACAATCAAGGCCGTTCCTTTTCAGACAGACATCAACACTGTCTGACAACATGCAGCCTACTCAAAAAAGCTCAGAAAAGTTTGCTCAACTTTTGCCACCAAAATGAAACAGTTTGACTCTGGAAAGTGTTTTAGCATCTGAAAAGCCTTAAAATGCATGGACCTGTTGCTCAAATCTGCCTCAATGGATTGCATTGTATTGTTGTTTTTGCACCCTAATCCAGAATGCCACATCTTGCTACAAAGAAATGTAGCACATTATTATATCATAAAACATTTTCTCTCATCTTTCATAACACACCGGGGACCAGTGGCGTTACATCACGGCCGGCTTGCTTGCGAAAAATCCGACCACCTTTTATTCTTTTTATCTTTCCATTGTATAATCTGTCTCTGTCTCAGCGCCCCTTTGAGATGAACTATATTACAGGCTGTGTAAACAATCTCTGGATATGTGCTGTTACTTAGCAACCAGCGAAGGTGAGAGCAATAGGAGGAGTGCTCGTGCGGACCGTGTCTGCATGAACGTGTGATTTAAGGTGGCACTATGAATGTGTGATTTGTGTGTGTGTGCGCACATATGGGACTGAAGGTATGGATGTGTGTCCTTGTATCTGGAGATTTTTGGAGCTTTTCAGCAGAAGTGACACACTGGATCCTTCACGAATGTCTTTAAATACTCGGATGTGTCTCTCTAACTGCCACACTGTATATCCATCTTCATCACTCGAAAAGCAGAGGGGACAAACTAAATCTGTCACAGCTCCGTCCCTATCCGATTTATTTCTGAAAAGGGTTATCCGTGTTAGCAGTGACCCATATACACGCAGCATTTCAATGTGCTTTTGATCAAGATATTGTGTTGTGTTTACTCCTGGCATAAAAATAAGTCTCTTTTCTACAAATTGAAACCTGACTGCCCTTTCATTCGCACAAACTCCTACTGTGGCTTCCTTTGGCGATAATTACATCCTTCAAAATTGACACTAAAGACCTCATCCTGCTGATAATCAATGTTTGAGGATAATTTCAGAGCGTGCTGTTTGTTTGCTTTGTGCCATTTCTTGTGAGAATGTGTTCCAGCGACACATCAGTATTACAGTTCATTGTCAAAGAGACTGCACACCTACACAGTTATTTCAGCTAATTAGATCTCTATTCATATTCAAGGTGAGCAGAGATTTGCTGGTAATTACATGAAGTCGCCGAATTCCATTTTAATTATAATGACTCAAAAAGAAGATATTCCTTTGGAGGTTGTCAAAGTTCAGTGTGGATGCTGCGTTTATGTCAAACTGAGTTAATGTAATTAAAAGTTTCCGACTTGAAAAGAGCTTAATCATCGGGTTCTAAGATGTTTTTTTTATGTCTAAAGATCAATTTGGAAAAATGTGAAACCTCCAACATCCAACATTTGCATTATAAAAAAAATCATAAAATATCAATATATTAAAAAAAAATGTTAGTCATATAAACACCTCTAAAACTCGTTGATTCACAAGTTGTGTCTCATAAGATGCATTACTTTTATACTGTTTATGCACTCTATTATATTTTTCCTTATCAAATTCTATTTTCAAATGCAACAGGCAAGAATAAGTAACAATCCGTTTTTGTTTTTGTCTTCTGTTCATTTCTCAAAATGTATGAAAGATATCGTACTTAAGTATTCTGGGAGAAATTGAATCGATACAGGATTGATGCAGCAGACGGACTAGACATAAAAGCAACAGGTAAACAGCAGAGACGAGGAACAGAAGTCATAGCAGGATAGAAGGTGACCCAGGACACTAAAAGGTGACGAGGTGCATGAAGGCAGCAAGACACAGCTGATTGAGGGACGATCAGACACAACAGGTGTGCAGGACAGCTCATTATTATACTAGCATTTTAGCACTTCCAGTTCTCAAAGTCAACAGGTTGAGGCCCAAAATAAGGTCTATGGTTATCACAAGCTTACACAATATTAACCTTTTGCTCTACAAAATAAAATAAAAAAAAAAAAAAAAACCCAACTGGTGTATTTCTGAAGCTTTGATGTGTCTATATAAAGACCATTAAAGGTCATCATGCCGAACATTAGCAGCATCTGAATCTTTAAAAAAAACTAATTTAGACACAACAATCCCTTTAAAATGATAGCCTGATCTGATTTTATCCATGTTTTAGTATCATTTTCACCCATGTTTTGCTGTATGTTTGACACATTATGGATGTTTCTTCCTGAATTGACGTCACCCCTCCTGTGTGTGTCTTCTTACCTCTGTATGCTTTGCCAGCCTGTCTGTTTACCACCTGCCTTTTTTGTTCCCGTGTGAAGCTGCCAGATTAGCCGGCGAGATATAAAGGAGGTCCGGGGAGCCAGTAAATCAGCCGGGCTTAGAGACAAGCCCCCCTCTCTCTCTGTCTCTCAGCTGCTTTCCCTGATTAAACCAGCCGGGCAGCCTCAGAGAAAGGAAAAGGGCAGCGGGAGTAAGCTGGCAGACTTGTAAAAAAAACAAAACATTTGCAAACCAAACTAGCGAGCACATATTGTCTGTCTGTTACAGTCTGTTCTCTCAAGTTGGAGAATTGACAGGAGCGGATTGATGGAGTTCACAGATTTCTTTTTATGCCTCTGCGCAGGCGACAGACGTGGCCGGAGGCGGAATCTGTCGTCCTGTCAGTCCGCCCCATTTCTCCTGAGCACCATGTCTCAGGAGCGCCTGAAGGGAATAATTGTCTCACACTTCCACTTGGACTTGAAGGATGAATGATTAGATTTTAATGTTCAAAGGTAAAAAGTTGAATAGGACCTCACAAAACGTGTTTTTCAATCATTAATATGGTAGTTATGATAATTTCATTCAGGAAAAAGGATCAAGTGGTGACCTTTTGGATAGTAATGGATGTAGCTTGCAATTTGACTGGTTTGTGGATGTACATTCATTGTCAATTTTAGTGTAGAAGTATGTAGGTATACTTAACTGAGTGTTGCAAATATACCTAGAATCACAAGGTGAAATGCTATAATTTTATTACCCAAATGATGGACATTTTGTTTTTTTCCTGCAACAAAATCAAAAATAATTTGGCCTAGTTTAAAAGTTCTGTGTCTTTTTTTATTCTTGATCCCTATCTGCAGTTCACATGATTTTAATTGGGAGGCTCAGGTGCACAGAAAGAGAGACAGGCTGTAAGTAGAGCAAGGGTGTTTTTGAGACCACTCTCATGGGAGGGGTGTGAATCCAGTGGTCTCTTATCACACCGTGTCCCTTCATTTGAGCAGCATGACTAACATACATTACAGCTCATCGCATCAGTTAAACTCATCAAGTTATTATTTTTCCAACCTAATTAACAGCAAACTCTCCCAAAGATGCTGCTCAGATGATCAGTGCTTGCTCAGCTGCACACTTGCTTGCAAATTACACTTGGTGCAGGTCCACATCACACACTGGCATGCAAATGAGTTTCCTCAGTGGTGCCGTCTAATCACATGTATTTATGCAGAGAAGTTCAGATGAACTTCATCCAAACTTTACACATAATTAGCAGTGTGGGGAAAATGGCTATTTATATAAATCGCAGATGTAATTCATGTCACTTGGGCATCACCACTTTTCAAAGACTTACAGTGGGTTATTTAGAGAACTAAGAACATGTAGCCACTTACCAAACGCATACAAACCGTAATGCATTATAAGGTTATACTACATCGGGGAAGACTTAATGATTAGTGCATTTTTTATGTAAATCTACGGTGGCCAACAGGTGCAAACGCGTTAAAAACATTGTCGTTATGAGAAATGTGTTGCAGCTTCACAAACGATGCCAATAATAAAACACAAATATTTCAAAACACTTGCAAATGAAGAAAACGTAAAGGTCCCATGTCATGCTTTTCTGGTTATTACCCTTCCCTTGTGTGTTATGAAGGTTTTTCTGCATGTAAACGGTCTGCAGAGTCACAAACCCTCAAAGTACACCCTGTAGCGAGTAAAACTCTAACACAGAAAAGACCTGTCTATGCTGCCCCAAAACGCCTCGTTGGAGATTTCTCTTTTTCCATTTGTTTCTTCCGGGAACCAAAATGGACCAATCCGCGGAGCTTCTCACACACCAGGATCCCTTGGCATCACTATCAAACGCAGTGGGGGGACCTTTAGTGTACATTTTTCAACTAACAGGGAGTCCCATTGACTTGCATAGAGCTCCCTGGTTGGTAATAGACGAGTTGGGATCGCGGAGAAATGCTCTCCGCAGACCCATTCTCACAGCGTTTATAAACCTTTTTCTT
The DNA here is from genome assembly GCF_902827165.1 of Trematomus bernacchii. Classification (NCBI taxonomy): domain Eukaryota; kingdom Metazoa; phylum Chordata; class Actinopteri; order Perciformes; family Nototheniidae; genus Trematomus; species Trematomus bernacchii. The sequence continues at coordinate 6,507,765 of NW_022987608.1, read as the reverse complement.
ACTCAATATCAAGCCACACTTATTGTTTTTACTTCGGCTGTGAGTGTTTGTGTGTGCTCAGGATGAGTTTCGCGCTGTCCCGCTGTATCGCCGACCCGGAAACCACACCAGTAAGCCAGCTCACTGAGCAGCCAGCCTCGCAACGTCCCGACCAATCAGAGCACACTGGGCTCACAGGGAGGGGGGGGCAGGAGCTCCAACAAGCCGTTTAGGACAGAGAGTGAATACACATACTATACAGAGATGCTGTATGAGAAACCAATGTGAGTTTGGAAAATTGCACAATATAAATCTATTCTAGTATACCTCAACAATGGAATTATGATCAGTAGAAATGGCCATGACATGGGACCTTTAATAACACACGCAGCATTTAGTAAACATTCACCAACTTGACGAAGCATTTTACTTACTAAAAGTACTGCAAATACAAAACGCTTCAAATAAAAGACATATACGAGGATTAAGACATAACATGACGATCACAATATGTTGAAGAGACTTTGATGTATATTTCATTAAAGATTTAACTTCTTATTTAATTTTAGGATTGACTGATGCACAGAGAAATGCTTTAGTCCTATCACATTAAATCGTGGGATGCTGTATCTCTGATTTGATGGTAAAAATGCACATTTGTTCAGGATATGGTTTGGGTCAGAGACAATATTGTTGGCAAGCCTCAGTATAATATTATGGTTGAGTCATGAAGCTGCAAAATGCACAGCAAGACACCTCACATTGTTCTTCTTTGTTTAAAGCAGTTTAGTTTGAACTCATATGTCAAGCTCAGTATCTCTGGACTCTCTGGTTGTTAGATGAATAACCTGGCTGCCCTTACACACACACACACACACACACACACACACACACACACACACACACACACACACACACACACACACACACACACACACACACACACACACACAGAGGTCAGCGAAGCCTGTGTGATGAGAGATGTATTTGTCAATAATACATCTCTCAGGATCCGATGAGGTGTCAGCTGGTGTGTCTGGTCTGCTTGTCTTTCGGCCCGCATGAGTTGGTGTCCCTGAATGTCTCCCCGCCTGAACTACTGCCACCCTTCCCTCTCTGTTGTTCAGGTCATAAATGTGGCACAGCAGAGGGTCAGGTGAGATATCTCCCTCCCTATTGGCCACTGGATCATTTTCATTATTATAACCACATCACCTATGCAAAGGTCAGTTGAAGAGGGCTGTGTGTTTGTGTGGATCTTTTTCAGGCAGGTTAGCAGAATCTGTTGACAAAGCGCAGGGGGAAAGAAAACGGGAAGAGATTAATTGAGCGGAAGAGGGCAGGAAAAAGAGACAGATAGGAAAGAGGGAAGAACAAGAGGGCGGATGGAGAGATGACAGTGATGGTGATGAGGTGGAGGAAGGTGTGGAGGGGGATCAAGGCAGATGACAAGCAGAGGGAGTCTGAGATAGATTTAGGAGGAAAGATAAAGGGACCAGAAATATTGAATACAAAAGAAAAACCCTGTGTTCTTTCATTCAGTGTGTTGCTTTCCCTTTGTTCGCTTTTATTAGCTGCGGTCCACTTCTTGTCTGTTTGGTATATGTTAGGTTACCTTACTCTTCATGGCATGAAATACAATTGGTAGGGAAATAAGGGATGAAAAGTTCAGGTGTGTTTCCTTGCCAAACTCCACAGGAAGTAGCCAGATTGTACTGGTCAAGATAGAGCAGTTATTGACCAGAGAATAATCCAGAGCAGAATAAAACCCTATTTTTAAACATAATATTGTAAAATATTTATACAATGAAGGATTTGAAGATAAAATTGCTAGGTACAGAACGTGAGGAAAATGTTTTGTTTTATTTTTTGTGCTAGCGCGATTAAATGCTACATGCTTTTTTGCCAAAAATATAAGACGACAACAGGGCTTACTATAATCCGATGAGTAAAATAGAATAACATGATTTTTATTAGCTTAAAATATGCAAAAGGAATAACAAGCTGGGACTAAAATAACTAAAATGGTTTGGAAATGTGGTATGTTTTAATTCAATTCTACAACCCACAGATGCCTTGAGAAACCACTCATTTTTGTAAATCAAGGTATTTTTCTATTATATTATAAATAGAGATGATATAGAATTATATGATGTGATATTATGAGTGTGTTGTCAGTTAGGTGTTTGACAGGCCAGTTGGCACTCACAGATGGTCCCACTGACAAATGTCATGTTGGAAATGTCACCAATGGTCACTCTGCTGGCAGGCCTGCCATTATCTGGCAGAGCCCACTCAGGCAGATCGTGCGCATGTTGAAAGAAATGCCAAAATCTGTTGTTTTTGATTGTGTTCCTGTGTGTGTTGGTATGTTTTCAAGCGTTCATAAACAGCTTCATCAATCCAACACCCGTCACTGTCTCCAATGGAGTCACAACAAGATCCTGTTGAGAAATATTATTATCGCATTTGCTTAACAGAAGGAGTGTAATTTGTGAAGCATGCTTATTCTTTAGATGCCATTTACAATGTGTATAATACAGATATTTGAGTAAATACAGACAATGGCTTGTATAGTATGGAAAGCAACAGAGAAATTACAGCCAATTTTCTGAAAGACTGGTCTGCAATTTATGACATACACATAGGTGTCTTTGCTTGTTGCCTGATTAGACCTCTTCTCTGTAGGTGTGCTTGGTTGACATCTCTCTCAGTCTCCTGTTAGTTTTGTTTGCACCATGTAAGGCCGTGCTATCACACCTTTTATCATTCATATTATGATTATGTGGAGTAAGTGCCTTCCTTTTTCACGGAAAGTCACACGTATACCATTTTTTTTTAATGAAAAGTGGCAGAACTCCATTTGGCTGCTATCACCGTCTCACTGGGACAATAGCAGAGCCATCATTAGTTTTATTAGTAACACCTGTGCCTTTCACCTGTGAATATACTGCCAGCATTGCTGTTCCTTCAGCCTGAAATATAATCTCTTAAAATCTCTATCTTGACAGTATGGGTTTCAAAATATGAAATACTTGCTTCTAGAAACTTTGGAGATGTAGTAACTAGTCTCAGGGCTAGCAGCTAATTATAACTCAGCCTTAGCACATGGGCGCCAACTTTACCATGTGAGCTGCCAACGAGCCCCGACTGCCTGCACTTCCCAAGTGATACATTTTCTGCCATTTAATCCTTATATAATATCTTAAAAAGTCAAAAAGCTTATCAGCTTCCTAACTGACAGTTAGCTCAACTTGTTAGCTCGGTCGCTAACGGGAGTGTGTTCAGTGTGTAGTTAATGCTCCAACAGAGGAGGAGTAAATAAAAATGGATGTTGCAACACAGCTAAGCGACGAGAGCTTCCTCCATTCTGTCCAGCTTTCAAAGGTCAACACTGTCAACACACTGCTCTTGTTAAGCCGTACAGAACTATGTGTCGAAGTGTGAATTCCCATTCAAAGCAAGATGTGATCGGTGCATAAGTGTTCTTTCATCCAACCCACACTGTGTCAGCAGCAGGCTAACCTACTTCACCCGGCTGTCTGACAGCAGAGATATACTGAACCAAAACAGTTTTAATGATGGCTCCATGGGAGGAAATCAGCAGTGTTTGTATTTAACGATTCATTCTTGTGTGAGTGCAAACCTTTCCTGTCTAGGGTGGAAAGTGTGGTCGACCTACCCTCAGGTCACCGGTAGTGAGCGATACCTCCGCACAACCCTCTGATGCAGATCCTTTAGTAAAGCGGCCAGGTGGTCCTCGGTTTAGCTCAGGGTGTAAAGGTGTCCATATTGTTTGTGGTGAATGTCTTGTCTCTGGCATTCTCCTGGCATCTCCCAAAGTCCTCCAAAGTGCAGGTGCAACTAATGAAGGCTAATGCAACAAACTCCCAAAGTGTGTTTTGACCATGCTTCTACCTCGTGTCTTAAAGTCACCTAAGTTGAACCCCTGATGCAAAAATAAGTGTTATGAGCAAAGTTTGGCATATTGGAAATACTGTCAATAAGTCAGTACACGGCCACACAGTAAAAAAAAAAAAATGTAAAGGCACATGCGCCAAAATTAACATTCGCTTCCCATTCTATCCGAACGAAGGGACAAAAAAACATTCTTGCTTTACTCAGAAGTTTGCCCGCTTCATTTAGGGCAAATCAATAAAATCATCTGAAACCAAGTTAACCCAAATATGATCTCACAGGACCAGTTTTGGTTAGTAAAATTGAGAGTTGTAAATGCACTGCACAACTGTCGCCTTCTTATCAGCGATATACATGTGTGTTCATTTTGCCTCTACTTGGGCTTTAGCCAGCAGATTACAAATATGTTTTCATTCTGTGATGATCATTTTGATGATAGACATCTGCTGATGTTACACTTGTTGTGTGTGAGTTCTGAATCAGATATCCAATCTGCTGTGGACCCATCGGGCTGAGCGTTTTTTGTTCCCGAGCATAGATGTGATGCGTTTGTATGCATTCATTTGAAAAATAGGCCAGTTCCCATGAGAGTCTCTATCTCTCTATCTCTGCAGCCACGTCTTTTCCTGTCTGTACATTTGTTCTTGTTTTCACACCCACCTCCCTCCTTCTCTATTTTTCTCCAACCATTCACTCTTCCTGTCGCCTTTCCATCTTTTTCTCACTTACTTCCTGCTCTCCCTGCCTCCTTCTGTTTCTCCGCTCTCACACCTCGTCACTTAGTTTCTTACTCAGTAAGTCGGTCACTCACACACACACACACACACACACACACACACACACACACACACACACACACACACACACACACACACACACACTCTTGTTCATTTTCACCCACTCACTCACCAACACGAACACTTACTTCCTCGCTCAATCTCCCTTTCTTTCATTGTTGCCTCACAGTGGATCCTATCTTTATTCATACTATGAAGCTACTAAATTAAATCAGCGCTCCATCTATAAGAAGCACTCTGTTCTGTCTCACAGGGGAAAACCTTCTTTTCAGTTCTGCTTCACACCCTCATACAAATATATAGGTTTGTCATCACTCACCATTAACTGCTTCTCTGTCAGTCAGGCACCCGTCTTTGTTTTGAAAGATCTTTACCAGGGTCTTTTTTAATGCAAGACTCATTTTAACCTACCTGATCTGACAGCATGTGCCTTAATCTTGAAGTGAGAAATAAATAAATGTCCTAATTTAAACATGATTTATTGCTACCTTTCTGCTTTAATCATTACCAAAACGTTTTACCTTCTGCCAAGCGTCATGGGAAAAATCCTAAAGGTTTGACATTATATGGGAAGAACTGCAAGTAAAAGTTATCTTTGTTGCATTATCCAATTTTGTATAGCAATTTTGCACAATGATAAGTAACAGTAGAGCAGCAGAGCCAATAATAATTCTCATAGTATTGACGAACAATCTTTGTGAGTGCTTGACACTTGCAGAGTACTTACTCTAGATTAGTCATTGTAGCTTTTAAAAAGCCACCAATGAAGTCCTTTAAGACCACATGGGCACTCCCAGGAGTCAGCAGCCTTCAAGATTTGTGATTAATGTGTCAATAAATGTCAACTACGAGTCAGCGGCCACCTCCCACCCCCACACATGTGAGATGGGCTAACAGCAGGGAGCGTTTGAGAGGGAGATGGAGTCGAGCGTAAACATGTCTATTATCTATTTGAAAGGGAAACAGCAATCAGGCCTGTATTCATTTTTGAGTATTACTTATTTACTCGTCCTTAGCAAACACTACTTCAGTTTTCATTAGAAATGTAATGTAAAACTGACGGAAGGAAATTGACAGTCTTAGCAACCACCTCGAGAAACACTCAATATTTGGCTGGTGTCTGGCTGTAGGGGTTTATCTCTTTCCACTTTTAACCAGTGATAGGTGTAAATGATTACCTGTCAAGTTAGTGACATGCGATACAAGAACTAAATACATAACGCACCTGTGAAAAGTGTATTTTCTCCTCCACCTGTCACTCTCTCAACCCGTTTGCTCCCTACAGATATATCTCTATCTCATATCCTCCCCCCCTTGAAGTGTCTTCTCGTTGCATCTGTCCTTCTCCCAGGCTGACGGCTGTGTTGTCAGTCACTCTTCTTTTTAATGTGCTGAATGAGAGGTTTGGAACGAAATATGACAGTAGTGTGGATCCATGTTTCCGTTTTCAGACCGGGGTAAGGGCCGGATCACACCTTCTCCTGTTGGCTTCGCACCGACGCTCCGCAGGGTCTCTTATATAAAAGCCAGTGGGTGTGTTTGTGTGTGTTTATAGGACAAAGAAAGATGACATCTCTGTGTTGCTCAGTGTGTGCAAGAAATTGAGTGAAGCTCCCATCAACCTGTCTGATGTGTCTGCACAAAGCCTCTGTGGAGGTCTAGTCAAACTTAAATTACTTCCATGCTATCTGACAATTACGGATAAGGGTGCTGACCTTATTATCATTGGCAGTGTTAATGATGGCGAACTTGGATTGAAAGGTTATTCTTCTCTCTGTAAATGGCTCCTGATAATAGCTGCTCATAGTGAGGGCTATTTTACATTATATTGATAAATGAAAAAATGGGTTGGTACTCAGGGATGATATATGATTCTGGTGTGACCAAGCCAAAAGTCAACCGTTTCTTTAATTTTCGATCAACTGATCAAATGTTTCCAATTTCATCTTCTCCCAAAGGTTAAGGTAATTGGACCAAATCTAATCCTGTCACACCACTTAAAGGTGGGGTAGGTAAGTTTGAGAAACCGGCTCGAGATACACTTTTTGTTATATTCCATGGAATGCTCTTAACATCCCGATAGCAATGAATATCTTAAGTGCTTTGACAAAAAATCCATAAAAAAATGTCATCTGTGGAAGCCGTAGTACTGTAAAAAGCACGACCAATCATCTGAGTCGGCCCGGCTAAAATAACTGGATGGCCTACCTGCCTGGCAGCCTTCCATCTGTGCACAAACTTGTCTCGTGCCCTCATTGGTCATGTGCGCGTTCGTGTGTGTTGGAGGAGGGGCTCTGTAAGGAAGTGGCAGATTTGTTCCGGCTGTGTATTTTCAAATTCTAGCGCACTCGAACTGGTTTCTCCAAAATTACCTACCCCACCTTTAATAGTTCCACTGTGAACATATTTATCAGATATCTGAGGTATTTCTCCTACTTACATTTGCTATTGATACAAATTAATTCTTCGTCAATAAAAACATATATTTCTTGGCGTTATATCAGACAATTGCAACTACCTTGGAGGACTGTTTTTATTCAGGTCCTGCTTGGCTGCCTTGGAGTGTTTTTTTGTCACTTTGGGATGTGTGTTAATAGTTGACAAAAAGGGAAGTGGACCCAGAGATGTCAGTTGTATCCCTGTTGACAGCTTAAACCTGTACGCTTTGAACAGAAACGTAATGAATGTTATCAATATCAGGGAGAGAAATACAATAATAACAATAACGACTCAAGAAGTTTGACTTATTGCCAGTTTATATCACCGAATTTAGGATGCAAATCCAACACTTTACTGTCAGTCAAGTTCCAATCACGAAGAAAAGCAGTCATTATAATGCTTATTTTCCTAAATAATTTGCAGACAAAGCTGGTCCCAGAAATGAATCTGCCATTTTGAAGAATTTTAACAACAAGCCAAAATAAATACAGTGAACATCTTGCACCACAATGTCCTGTGTGTACTCATTATAATGATGCATTGTCATCAAGGGAATCATTTCCACAAGGCTTCTCAACAGCACTTCTTCTTGGATTGATCTCTTGTTCCAAAATGTCAGTTTGTTTCCAACAGTATTTCCCTCCACGCTGCGAGATGACTTGCAAAAAACAAATGAACGGTAAAAAGGCAAACCTGATGCTCCTTGCAGATGACACTACATATCTTTTTTTCAAACTTCCTGGCGCAGTGGTCAGTAAAATGATCACTTTGTTTCAGCAGGCTGTTATTCACAGTTTTTTTTTATTCAGTGTGTGTGTGTGTGTGTGTGTGTGTGTGTGTGTGTGTGTGTGTGTGTGTGTGTGTGTGTGTGTGTGTGTGTGTGTGTGTGTGTGTGTGTGTGTGTGTGTGTGTGTGTGTGTGTGTGTGTGTGTGTGTGTGTGTGTGTGTGTGTGTGTGTGGTGTGTGTGTGTGTGGTGTGTGTGGTTGTGTGTTGTGTGTGTAGTGTGCAGGGAGCTGGAGAAGTGCAAATGGAACACAGCAGACCTCTGAAAAGTGCTTTTAAACCCACTGCTGCTCCAAAATCACCTCATTTCTTCTTTGAGTGTTCTTAAGTGTTTCCACATGCATGTATTTTTGTCTTTATAAGTGCCCATTTAGTACATGCATCTGCTAAAGTATAAAAGTTTGCAAATTTGTATAAAACCATCTGTAGCTTTTATCCCCTGCCAAAACGTGTGCTATTGTAGATCAAGCTTTAACAACCAGAATTTAAAATCAACTTCCCCTCTGAGACTGGATAGCATGCCAGAAAAGTAAAGAGTTATTATGCAAATCCCTTAAATTGAATGTCTTTGTTTTTGGGAAGATAGAGAACAAGAGAGTGATCTTTCTTTTGAAGAGATGAAAAGCAGTATTCTAATTTATCTTTCAAGATACAGACAATGCGGGACACTTTTACCATTATTTTATTTTTGGGAAGTAATCATTCTCCATAGGTTTAATGTGTGTTTTTAAATATGGCTTGTGTGCATACCTTTGTGCGTGAGAATCAAGCACATCATTTCCATAATGGCACGTTAAACAAGGTCCTTGCAGGTGCATCTGTCTATGCGGCCATTATGTTTCCATGTTTCTTTCCCTAAATTATACTTGCACGTTATCATATTTGAAGGGGGAAATTGACCCCGTGCAGGTGTCTGTATCGTTGACCGCAGACTGTTTAGAGTCTTGTTGATGATGATTGCAGGTAATCTGCCTACGTGGAGCAACATGGTGCCAGCATCGCATCTAATTATACTGTTTGGGAACAGACTAGCAGAGAGAGTGGAAAGAGAGGGAACAAAGAGCCATTGAAAGACATTATTTATAGCTAATTGCTAACTGTTAGATGAGTGGCTGGTACTCAAGTAGAGAGGCTGTGATTGGAAGAAGAGTGCTTGGCTCTCAAGGATAGTTTGTGGTTGACTTGTCTCGACTAATCATGCCATAAATTAGAATATTTCGAGAATGTTTTTGCATTATTTATTTGGTAAGAATAAGTCTGGAAGCGTTGTTAGGCCTGCAGACTTTTTTGGGTCGGACCCACTTTACATTTGACTTCTCAATAAAGTGGTTTAAAGCAATAATTTGGAAATCTTTACCTGCTTTTTTGTGATGATTTTGATAGCATCTCATGTTGTTAGCTAAATATGATTTTTAATAATATGCCATTAGCTGAAAAAGATGAAGACTGAAAACACATTAAGTAAGCTAAAACAAAAGTGTAGCTAGCTACTTCCCCATGTTTCCAGCATTTGTGCTAAGCTTTTTTTAATTTTTTTTATTTAACCTTTATTTAACCAGATAAAAGCATTGAGATAAAATCTCATTTTCAATGCTGACCTGGCCAAGAAGGCAGCAACGTTACACATAACACATAACACAAACATATAAAATACAGAGAACATAACTAAGAAAACAAAAGACGAAAAAGCAGTCACTACATTGTGCACATTAGGACAGTAAGAAAGGTACACATACTTATTACTGCAAGAGCAGCTGGTGGTAAGGACTTCAGACAACTTCAATTTAAAACATGCTATTGAGACAAGTGCCCTCAGTTTTAGGCTTGATTGAAGGTCATTCCAAGACCAAGCACCATAATAAAAAAGACTCCTTTTTCCAGCCTCAGTCCGCATAGCAGGCACCTGCTAACAGGTTTATAACTCTAGCTATATCATTACTGAACAGACAAGACCTGTCAAGATATCAGATTGTTACTACATGGTAATTGTAGTCAAACATATTCAGAGTTACCAAATTAAATCGTTATTGAACAGACAAATAACAATATGATTTTGCGAGGCAGTAGTAGCCACACAATGTTGTAGCTAGCTAGTTACTGCTTCACTTTATCATCACTTAAGGTGTGTGTTGGGAGACAAACAGAAACTTCATTATTAGAAGGATTATCTACAATATAATCATATTTGTACCGCTAAAATATTATATTTCCTAGAAACTCGGTGAGTACAGTGTTACCCTAAATAACGGAAACTGGCTAACAGCTAAGCTGGAAATAGGCTATCCTTAAATGTTGCTGTTTTTGGGATCTTTGCAGTTTTAGACCTGACATGTAGTTGTTTTAGTGTCACAACAACAGTTACTTATTCATTTTTTTCTGTCTTTGTGTCCCACAGGTACTACAGCGCCACAATCCTGCAGATGTCAGGAATTCGAGACGACCGGCTGGCGATCTGGCTGGCTGGGCTCGCCACCCTCACTAACTTCCTGTTTACCCTGCTGGGAGTGTGGCTGGTGGAGAGGGTGGGGCGCAGGAAGCTCACCTTGGGAAGTATCATAGGTAATTCCCTCATAAGCCCACATCAGGTGATTAGGGATGTCTGCCAGTCATGTTTGTATGTAACATCTTTATTGTTTTTCCGACAGGTACATGTTTAAGCTTGAGTCTGCTGGCCATTGGTTTTCTGATGTCTGCCCAGCACAGTCCTCCTGTCACCTTTCACCCATTGGACCCGTCTATGGCCAACTCTACCTGCTCCAAGTACCAGTGAGTATACCCACAGTTCACTACAAAATTCAACCAGCTACACTGTTAATGGAAACCGGCTTCTCTCTTAAAAACACCTGTCATCTCCATTTATTAGAAGCTAATTCAAATTGATTAGTTAAAGCCTGAAATTACTCCCACTGCTACTTGCCATCCCAGAGATATAAAGTTAAATTGAGCTTTACAATTTTCAGACATGAAAACAACTCAATAAGCAGGTGTCCAATGAGGATTGAGTAGCACACATGTTACAAATTAGATCATTTTAGGAATGTGTGTGTGATTCAAAGAGTATTCTCTCCACCAGCTCTTCACTGGAGTTAATATAAAGTGTGATTGTGACATTATGCACAGGTCTAGATGGAAATAGAGAGCTATGGCAAGACCGCTATTCACCCCAGCGCACTTCTGGTCTTTGTGAAAGCACTCAATAATTTGCAGGGTCACAACATCAATCCAGAGTGCAGGAGAGCACACTCACTGGTGGAGAGCTTCAGAGAATGAAACCCCATCACAAAGGACATTTGCTGTTAACTTATTGCAAGTTTTGACACATATTCACGCAGATCTTTTAGGGTAAAGTTTGTGGCTGGCTAAGATACAGTATGTGCCCATTAGGAAGATCAGTTTATATCACATGGTTTGTATATTAGATGAGATAAGGCCTGAGTCATATTATTTATCAGGGATTTACTAGTTTAAACAAATAAAACGGTGGGCTGTCATGGAAACAATACTGTCAAGATTCTGAGTCAATATTGTAAGTAAAACTCTATAAAGTCATCTCCCGATGCTTGGATCAGCTACAATACACTTCATTGTTGTCATTAGCAACAAAAGGCAAACACACAAAGCACAGAGAGTGTTTTCGTGTACGCCAGAGATCAGATGCCTCCGTGTCCCAATTTACTCTCACTTACTCGGGCACAAGATGAAACTCATGTGTAACGACGGTCTTTCATCACAACAACAAACAACGCCTAATGGACTCGCTGTCCGGCACCCACACGCTGTAACACACACACACACGGAGGTAATTTGAAGAGATGAGTGCTTTTACCACACTGTAGTGGCTTCATTGAGTTCACTTTACTCCACATGAGCCCACACGTGCCCTCGCTCACCACGGCTGAATCTAGGACCACCAGAGACACTCACCAGCGGATCAGACACCTCATTTAAGGATGTATTCAAAAGGTGTTTCGGGTAGGATTTGACTATAGCTTACTACCCTGGAATGACACAGGCATTTAGATGTTTTTCCTTTTAAATAAATAAGTCTACATTCTCAATGCTATCTTCGTTGCTTTAGCTATTTCTATCTATTTCATTTTTAGTTTTGCATAGCACATTCAGTAAATAGGTCCTTGAAAATTGATAACTACATACGTATATTTTGCTTGAAGATAAAGGCTAAATCCAGCTATAGGTCATCACGAGGTAATACATGTAGACGTAGAAGACATAAAAATGAAGAAGCATTGTTCTTGTTTTATATTGTGGAGCTAAATCTTTCCAAATCTAATTTAAAGCTGCTTTGGTATCATTTTGTACAGGGCAGCTTATATCTGTGCAGATAAACAGTGCTTAATCCATCCCTTTGCACACATTATATGTTAGCCAAAGGGAAAACTATATAGCTTTATTCATTTATAAAAGACCAATATTATACACATGTTCTAATTGCATCCTTTAAATCTAGGCTGAGTTGCTGCGTGTCTCTCCTCACCTTCCCTCTCTATTCACTTCTGCTTGCCTCTGGTACTAATACATGGTATGATTTTCGTTTGGTTGACCTCAGTGTGAAATAAGAGCAAGTTGCCCTGCACACAGGGAGGCTGCAGCCTGTAAAAATAGACCTGTGAAACAAAACACACATTTCGTGCTCTCCCATTAGCATCACAACAACAAACTGTTATAAAAACATAGTGTCCCTTGTGAAGAAGGTGTTTGCTTCTTACATGTGGATTGCTTTAAATAGACTAGCAGAGGGATAAGACAGGGTAAAGATGTAAGGATAGTGAATCCAACAGTATTTAGCTTTTAATGAAGATTCATCACTTCCTGCAGTCCTTTTTTAACTTCATTTGTGTAATGAGGCAAGTCTCAATTCAAGTCTCAATTCAAGCGGTTGAAGACCTTTCCTATAACCCCACTTTGTGAAGTAGAACAGGCCAATAAGTGGTTTTTAGTTTAGTTTAGGACTGCAACTCAATACTTGGAAAATATGTATGCGAACGGATTCATTGATTGACCGTGTTCAGGGTAATTCAAGTTGGCGTGTTTGGTTTGCAGGCTGTGTGAGCCATGCATGCTGGACCCTGGGTGTGGGTTCTGTTACCGTGAGAACGTCTCAGCGCTCCTCACCTCCTCCTGTGTGCCAGTCAATAAGGCCTCCACGGAGCACGCAGCATGGGGCAGGTGAGTCACAGGATGCCGAGAATGGAGTGTGTGCGTGTGTGAAGAACGTGTGTATTATTTATATATTTAATGTTTTGGTTGAATGTGAAATACTAACTGTTTCTTCCTCTTCCAGATGCTCCAACTCCAGCCTGATGAGAGATCAGACCTACTGGGCCTACAACTACTGCCCCACCTCCTACTCCTGGCTGGTGTTGCTGGGTCTGATGTGCTACCTGGCTGCTTTCGCACCAGGTAATACATCGAACCTGTGATTGAGGTTCACTATACTGTATGTGGTCCGACTGCTATGTTTAGTTGCATTCTTTGTCAGATATCTTTATGGAAAGGCCTCTTTACATTTTCCTTTATCCTCTTTGTAACAAGTCACATGACCCAATAAAAAACAGACTTCACCAAGCAAAAGCGTTTTATATCTCAGTGGGGTACCCAGTGCCAAAAAACAAGCACTTTTAGAGGACGTACATTGAGGGTGTCCAATGAAATTGTACAATGATTACATAATTTTGCAGGCCAACCCGGAACTTAGCATTCAAAATACATGACGGTTGCAGCGCTAAGCTAAAGGCGGCCTATTTTCACCGTGATGATGTTTAGTACTCTTATTTAGCCACTTATAATAATAATAAATAAATTGCTCTTTTTGTCATTTCACAGTACAGGTACTATGTAACGAAATTGTTCCTCTGCATTTGACCCATCCTAGTGTTAGGAGCAGTGGGCTGCCATTATGTCCGGCGCCCGGGGAGCAGTGTAGGGAACGGTGCCTTGCTCAGGGACACCTCGGTAGCACTTGGTCTTGCCGGGACTCGAACTGGTGACCTTCCAGTTGCCAAGACAAGTCCCTATCGACTTCGCCACCACTTGTTATCAACCACCAAGCTCAGACGTCCATCAGTGCGGTTTAAACTGATATATTTTATGTTGTGAAAACCTTGTATAAGCTTATTGACCTTATTTTGGCAAACTAACCAGAAACTCAATTAAAAAATGTTGACTGATAAGGGATCTCCGAAGTGCTAAAATGCTTACTCATTTCCAGGTTGAGGACTGCACCACTCAATAGCCCAATTGTAGCTACTAAACTTTCCATAGAGCCTTAACCTAACCCTGTAAACGTGTCTCTCTTTTAGGGATGGGCCCGATGCCATGGACCATCAACTCAGAGATCTACCCTCTGTGGGCGAGGAGCACGGGGAACGCCTGCGCAGCCGGGGTCAACTGGACCTTCAACATCCTGGTGTCTCTCACCTTCCTCCACCTGGCTCAGTACTTCACATACTATGGTCAGTTGCTCACCTGCAGAATTGTGAACAAACCATTTACATTTAGACTGAGCTCATGTAATTTCAATCATACTTAACAGTCCAGCCATGAACACCTTCAAACCTCATCCAATTCTATCAATCCTTATGCAAGCCTCTCAGCAGATCTTGTGTAACACCCATACCATACATCCTCCCCTCACGTCAAAAGCAGCATGTCGGTGACCCCGCTGATTGATTCCCCGATGTGTTCCCAACCTTTTTCTTCGAGCATACCTCCTCAGTCAATGTGGCTCAACAACAGCATGTGGCCCCCTCCGATGGGAAGGAACTGACCTTTGGTGGAGCAGGAGATCGATCCATCAGGGGTGATTGTAGAGGCATCCTGAGATGCAGCGGGTTAACGGTCGATTTGATTTGTGAACAAATAATTGTGGGCACTTGTGAACAGTGTCAAAGCTGAGGAACATAATGCCTCATCCATTTAAACGGTATTTAGCATAAAGCACTATTCAAAATGTATTTCTGCTTTGACAAGGGGAAAAAGAGATAACAGCGTTCAGGAAATCTCATTAACCTCTGTCACTGTGTCGCTATGAATACTTCCATATTGACATGTATGGAAAATCGTTAAGGAAACAGCAGCATATTTAAACACTTTCATTTATGAGCTCACACATCTCCATATGAATTGTGAGCCTTCAAATGGTAGCTGCCCCACACTGTCACCTCCAGTGTTTCTTCTTCTGTGTCTGAATGAAAACACGTCTCCAGGAAGCTGAACAGTGTGTTCCTTTTGTCTGTGATTGACGGTGAGTTATTTGGTCTTTATCTTCCCAGGAGCGTTCTTCCTCTACTCCAGCATGGCTTTGCTGGGTTTCTTCTTCATCTACGGCTGCCTGCCGGAGACCAAAGGCCGGCGTCTGGAGGAGATCGAAGCGCTGTTCGAAAACCAGCTCTGTTCCTGCGGCGCCTCGGACTCAGACGAGACACGACAGGTGGAGTACATCCGAGTCAAAGGTTCAAACTACCATCTATCGGACAACGACGCGTCTGACGTGGACTAGCGAGAGTTAGGCTGTTTCTTTAGCTTTGCTTATTTCTAAAACATGCAACTTGTAATGTAATATTTGACTGTTTGTGTGTGTGCGAGCTGAGGAGCCACTGGTTACCCGTCAATATGAGGTGAAGAATCACAGTTTCAATGAGAAAGATGAGGGTGAACTGACACAAAATCAGGTGTCAAACCCACAAATATCTGAATTACCTAAAGTTTAAACACTGCCTTTTCCGCACATAACTTGGACAGGAAACATCCATTTACAAAATAAAAGGGACACTTCCTCTCTTATGAAGTCCACCGAAAAGAGGCTGCAGCTCAGTATCGTACGATGTTCCTAATATTTTGTACATTTGTTCACTAAATGTCATTTATGATTAATGTACGTACAGTATACAACACAGCAGTCCTACAGCATTATTTCAGTTTCCGTTGAGAATCCATTTAAAGAGTTCCAGTAAACGTGGTCTTTTGTTGACATGACAGCAGTTGTGACCTATTGTAGATCTATAGTACCATTATGCCTTTCTATATGAAACACATCTCAGTTACATGTTGTGTTAGCTTGTAGCATAGCACACTTATGTCAGCTCCTGATGATAGTCTGTGCTTTGAATATTTTTTTATAAAAAAGCCAACACCAGAGATGTACAGTATATATTGTCAGTCGGTGCCTAAACAAAACCACTCACCAATCTAGTAGCACTGAAATGAATACAAATTCTGTTGCTATAGTTAATATTTATTATTTTGTATTACTTTAGCATAGTATTTTTAAAGTTTCAGGCCGGCAATCCTGTTGCTACCCTGACTTTAAAATGATATTTAACAAAATATGACTGTCTCCATGTTATAAACCTAAGTATTAAACATGTATTGTCCAGCAAAGGAAGTGTTAGAGTTTATGTTTGAGACTTTACGTGTATCTTTATTTATTTATGCCAAACATGATAATATTAGTGCCTGTGTATTGTGGAGGTCCCTGGACGTCCAAACCCCTGAAGTCGATGTAATATTTCAAGTTGTTGTAATTATTTATTTATTTGGCGTGTACATATTAGCATTTCACCTGTGATGAAATGTTTTGTTTTGTAATCATTTCATGTTTATGTTTTTTTTTGTCTTCCTCCATAGCCTAATGTACAAATAGCAGAGCGCATAATGTACGTTATTCTCGTGCCAGAAGTCAAAGCTTTAGCGTAACTTGCAAATGTTGCTTAGTAGAAAAGTGTAAAATGGTGTGAGGTTACACCTTGTTAGTCAAATACACGTAGGTTTCTGTGTAGCAACAGCAGTTTAAACGTAGACTACAGAGTGACTTTGTGAAACGAAATAAGTTAATAAGTACGCTGTGAAGGACAGTCTATTATTTTTGACACGGCGGTCCAAACCCATCATAGATTAATAAAATATAAAACCTCTTTTTAATAGACTTTTCAAATATCATCAAAGTTGAATGTTAATTATTTTTAGTATTGTCACATTAACAGATGGAAAACGATGAATCAGTATAGAGGAATTAAAATGGCTAACGTTTAATAATGTGAAAGTATTAGTGTTTTATTTAGATTTTCTGTGTGCAGGATGAGTCGTCTTAAAACCACACAAGCTAGTTTTGTACTGAAAGTATTAACACACACACACACGAAGCTCCACAACACACATATTGTGTAATTAAACAATTTACCTTGTGTTAAACAAATATTTAGCGTGGTTGTTTCTGCTGTTACCCCTCTCCTCTAGGGGAGATTTATGTGTACTTCTGGTGAAATCTTTGCAATTTTTTGCTATGTGAACCAACAATGTGTGTTTCTACAGTTTACGAGGAACTACAAAAATACCAATTAAAAAAAAAACAAGTGCTGTATAGTATATTTGATTATTGTTCAAGCTGTACATGTTTTGCTAGAGTTTATATTCTATAAAAGATGAGTATCTTCATGAAACACTGGAATATGTATAAGGGGACGGAAATAAACGGATGAATCAGAGTAACGCCTTGGGGCTTTATTTCACAATGTGTCTTAGAACAAACACTTTGAATACGCTTAAATAAACGGTTAACGCTCTTGAATAAATGCACAGAACAGGCATGTTTTCTTTCTGCTTTCATGCATCTACATCACTTTTTTCCTCTGTCTGAGCAGGAGCAGTATGTCCGCTATTTCCTGAAGTGTCTCTGCTTCTTCTGAGAGTCTGTTAGCCCTGCTGGCAGATGTGACCTCCTCCCTCGATTCATTAGAGAGGTCCTTCACCAGGCGGCCATTTTCCTGTCGCTCTCCCTCATCCCCGCCCTTACCTGAATCAGAAACAAGAGGAAGAAAACGTTCATTTCTGTCTTGTTCAGTGGAATGTAAATAATAAGAAATGTATATAAATCAAAAGGTCTAAATTCTGACATTGTACCTCTGCCATCTGTCACGCTGAGAGCATCTAGAAAATGTTTCTGTAGGATCACTTTCCCATCAATATTGTTTATAATGCTGCTGCCTGAGAGGGAACCAGCCTTGGGTTTCTTCTTCACCCAGGGCGTGAGCTTCTCTCCACTTGTAGCCTTGCCTGTTGAAGCAGTGTGTGTCCTCTCTGCGGCAGCGTCAGTCTGCCTCCCTGTGGGGGGATGCTGCACTGACACATCAACAGGTGGCACACACCAGTTAAACTCAGCGGTTGCACCGTCTTCAACAGCGCTGCACTGAGTCTCAGCGTCACATGTCACAGCAGCAGTTTGAGTTCCAGCGTCTCGAGTTTCATTGGCTTTTTTCTGGCATGTGCACATCTCGGAGCACTGGGCTTGAGGGGAAAGAACTGGGGGAAATGTGTTATCCATAAGTGTCTGTTTATCTCTGAAGCTTTGGGGTTTCAGGAGCGGGGTGAGGGGGCGGGGCTTTATGTGCCTTTGTTCTGGATTCCCCTGTGAGACCGGGTTTGGGTTTAAGCTTTCTGCACAACAGGCCGGGTCCATATACGAAGAGGAAGCCTGGAGATATGGCTGACAGCATTCTTCCTCCTAAGACACAATTAGAAAGGGAAACACAGCAGTCACATTATCCCTGGGTTAATCCAGTGCATCATGGGAAAAGCAATTCATCAATAGCATTGGGCACAGAATATTTTGTTTTGTTATTAAAGTGATAACTAAAGCTGACATTTGTGGCCTGGGGGATCCTTTGTATGCAAGTATTGCAATTGATGGTGTTGAATAATGATGATCTTATAAATATAGCTGTGGGGATGTTCACTTCTTCCACTCTTTGTTTAATCAAAAGTAATACAAGTTAGTTGTCAAATAATAAAACAAAACTGAATAATAATATTAGGACTAAACTACTGTCCGGACTAAACTACTGTGGCTTTTTATTTCTTCTCACTGCATTTTGGAACTGAAATATTTAAAGGAGCCCTATTGTGCTGTTCTCGGGTTTCATAATTGTGTTGTGTGCCTCTATTGTGACATGTTTCCATGCTTTTATGTTCAAAAAGTGATTTATTTTTCTCATACTGCCTGTGCTGCAGCACCTCTTTGGTGATTGGTCAACAGCTTTTATGTCCCACCCCTTAGCCTATCACGTACAATTTGGTGTAACTCTAGCCAGGAGCCAACAGGAAGGGAGAATAACCTAAAAAGCATAATAGGGCCCATTTAATTAGGTTTTTTATTCGTTTAGCTCAGTTATGTATTTTAACATGTTCAAACACATCTTAATGTAATATATAACTCTTAATGTTTTAAAATGTTTAAAGTAGATTTATTCTGAGGTGAATTTGAAGTCCCAGCACACCAGCAAGATGTAAAAAAATTCACCAAGTGTAACTTCACTTACATCATCTGAGTCTGAACTGAGGTAACCTCTCCTACAAGAGTAACTTGGCGAGTATTCACAGCCATTCATGAGGACATTGTTGTGTTCAAGACATGCTGCAGGAGTGAGAAAGAAAAAAACCTTTTCAATGTATTGTCTTTTCTCTAGCATATACACAATAAATGGGAGGCTTAATTGGAGGTGCTTAAGAAACTTACAAAAGTTCATGTCAGTGCAGTTGGAGAACTGTGAATGAAACAGAATTAACATGTAAACTGCATCTGCCTACACTGTGCACAGTTCCCATATATCCCTCTATCAGGAGACATTGATAGTTAGAAGCTTGATACAGCAGATGATTCCAGAATCAGTTCACATTTTTTTAATTGTCCAGCAGATTTTTATGGTTTAAATGATTTTAATTTGTGTAGGTTCCACAGACTGTAGTTACAAACTCTACCATCTGGTGGCGATAAAGGGCCACTAACTAAGCACACTCACACGTATGAAGTCGCTGTCCTCCACTTCCATACACTGAGAGTCAGGGACAGTTCTGATAGTGAAGGAAAAACATAACAAAATAGTAAAAACATCACATATCAATGATAAAAGATGTTTAATATAGTTCATGTGTGAAGACGTACTGTGAGGATTCGGCTGGTGTTTCGTCTTTCAGATAAATCTTTGATGGACCTCTCCCGTAATGAGCAGCTGGAATGAAATGTCTCGTTAACCTCAACAAGAAAGCCATTACTTTTCTTATGCTGCATTTTAATTTTACCATGGTTATGTACTTACGTTTGCTTTATCTATTTAATGTCAGCCTAATTTAATATATATATAGGACAAAAAAAAGATTTCTGATTCTGATGACATGTACGTTTTAAGAAGTGTTCACCTTCTTCTTCACATTCTTCAGTACTGAAGCCTCTGAAGACCTCTCCCTCAAACTGCTGCTCAGTTTCCTCGCCCTCTGGTTGGTTGAGGGAGAAGGAGACATCACGTCTTGCTTGGTCCATCGCCTCTGTGTTACTGGGATAACACACATGAGCTTTGAGTGCTACAAAATGATCAGTTATTAAGAATTTTAAATAGTCGATCAACTTCTAGTATAGTTCTCACTCTGGCTTTGGACTTCTAAACAAGACTTCTGCGGCTGTGGGGGTCTTCAGCTGGTAGAGAGGGGGCTTTGATCCACAGGACCACGAGATACTGTCTGCCATTACTCTTGGCAGGCAGAAAGGCTGAAACTAGCAAAATAAATTGTATATTAAGTAGCATCCTGTCAGGAAGGCACTGTCATGCAAACCTTCACAAAAGTGAGGCTAGCTCGTAGACAAAGCTGTGTCTAAGATACTACTGCTGACACTTGGAGAAGTAGATCCAGCATTATTTAATTAAGTAGTATAGTTTGTTGCATTTTGTTCACTGTCAGGCAGTCAATGCAAAGCCTATTAAGCTCCATGTGGAGTTAAAGGATCACATGTCTATGTAATAAAAGCAACTGTAACCATGACCTATTGTGATGACATTTAATGTGAGATATATATATTTTTTTAAAGAATATTCTCTTTTCCTTACCTTAGTCTGCTTCAGCCCTGAGGTGTCCCAGGGTGGGGGGGAGCAGTGGGGAAGCTGCGTCTGTCTTCTCTGCTGGAGGTTCATCTGCAGGGGGAATAAACCTGAGGAG
Source organism: Trematomus bernacchii (assembly GCF_902827165.1). Lineage (NCBI taxonomy): Eukaryota > Metazoa > Chordata > Actinopteri > Perciformes > Nototheniidae > Trematomus > Trematomus bernacchii. The sequence continues at coordinate 6,486,846 of NW_022987608.1, read as the reverse complement.
ACAGTTTGATAAGACCTAAGTTGACTGATATGCACAGTTAATAGTGTGTCATTTATTTCATTAAAATATTGTTTTATAAATAAACTGCAACACCACCTTGGCCTGAAGAAGCTGAGGAGGTGGAGAAGGGGCTGAGGGGGTTGGTGATGGGTGGAAGATAGTCAGATGCACTGTTGTCTGAGTAAGCTGACTCCAGCACTGGTGACAACTGGGGACAGAGCAGTAAATAACGTTTTACGCCAGAGGGTCCAACTATGATTACATTTAACCCCACCTGCATGTTTTTGGACTGTGGAGAAAACCAAACCAAGCAAAGTCAACACAGTGCGGTTTATGCTGTTTGGCAACAGTGCAATGACATTACCTTTTCTAGTGCTAAGAAATTGCAACATGAATAGCTGGAGAGTGACTAACCTGCCGACACTTGAAGCCTTGTGGAATAACATACTTTCTTTTCCTCGTTCCTTGAACACTAGACATTGACACAGAATATAAACAATGAATGTTGATAACAACTGACTGTATACAGACAAAAACCACAGATTGGACTTTTAATTCATATGCCATATGAAGTTGGACTGGGACAGTTTCTATAACTTGTAAAATGTGCTGTTTGGACCTTTTATTCTATATTGATCTGGGTGATGCGAACAAAATGAAATGTAACCAGGTCTACCTGTACTCAGGTTGGCCCTCGACAAGACTCAGCTGTGAAGGAGAGCCCGGGCTCATTGGGAGAACCAGCAGCTCATTTCTCTTGTGCTTGGATCCTCCTTTATAGCTGCCAAGAACCGCCACTTTTGGAGGATCTGAAAAACACATTATCTACTTACATCCTTTTCCATACGGACTGATGAACATAGGCATTGGTAGATAGATATAACTTTAGTCATATGTTCTGTATATACATATATAAGCCACATATTTGCAGAAGGGTTATTTGGTGTTTAATAATTTTGGAAAAACATATACTGCATTTCTCAATTAACCCTTTGCTAATACAGTTTGTTACAATGTCTGGTAGTTTTCGGACATTAAATAGGTTTGACATAAACACTATAGGAGAGGATGGGGTTACACTTCATTATTTTCTCTGGAACTTGTGTTATATTTTCTCACTTTTTGCCTAGTTTGAGTTTTGGTAACTGTAATTATTTACTTACATAGTTGCTACTTCTCACCTGTAATTTCTTTCTTTGAAGCAATCTGGTTGACGATAAATAATGTCACCAGGTCCATGCTCCCAGCACTAGTGCCTTTTGGAGATGCAGGTAGAGCCATTCCCAAGTTTTTCAACTTCTGTTGCATTTTCCTCTTTTCAAAAAACTCCTGAGTAAAAGAGCAAACCAAGAACATTACTGTAGACTAAGACAAAGTTTAAAACTGTTGTCTAGTGTAGTCATGGAATTTGTATTTAGCTGTCTCCAGTGTTGGAAGAAGTACTCAGAACCTTTACTTAAGTAAAAGTACAAATACTATGATCTTAAAATACTCCACTACAAGTCAAATCCTGATTTCAAAATGTCATATATGTAAAAGTACACAAGTATTAGCATCAAAATGTACTTTGAGTACAAAAGTTAAAATTACTCATTCTGCACAATTGCTAATTTCAGAATTACATAAAGTACAGGAGTATTATCAGCTAAATGTATTTTGAGTATCAAAAGTACTTGTTATGCAGAATAGATCGTTTCACAGTGTTATATTATTATCCTGTGTTTACTTGTAAGAGCATTTTATTATTGTTTATGTGGACAAAATGTAGATATGTAAACTACTGTAGAGAATAGTAGTACAGTTGTATATAATATGCATTATACCATATCTATCAAGTGTTGTTATATACAAATAAACTAATAAAATAAAATAAATGTAGTGGAGTTAAAACTACAACATTTGCCTTTGGAATGTAAAGGAGTAGAAGTATAAAGTGGAATTAAATTAAACTACTTAAAGTAAGTACAAATATGCTTTAAAAAAGCACTTCAGTACAATACTTGAGTAAATGTCCTTAGTTACTTTCCACTACTGGCTGTCTCACCCTCTGCTTTTTTGCATCATTCTTCACAACAACCCTGTTCCTGTAATAAGAATCGTTACAACGTTAGCGTTACCTAACTAACGTTTACATTAGCACGAACATTAATGGTATTAGACTGAACATTTCCCCCTCTCTTACCTTGAGCCCCCGACCCAATTCATTTTGAACAGCTGTATCTATCAAAAAACGAACAGTGAAACAATAAACACTATACTAATACCAGTGTAAAAGTTCACATTGGTAAAGCTACGTTAGCTAGCTAAATGTTTGTTGCTAGGTAGATATGTAACGTTCGACTAATTAAGTAGGTAGATTTGCACGAGGAACAAAAACTATACTGTCACGCGCCACTTAAAACATCCTTATGAAAAGGTGTAATAATTCCTTGCCCACTTTTGTTACATTTGTAAGCGGTGTATTTTGCGTACAACGTTATATTTTTCTGAATAACGTTACATAATGCCTGTCCCATGACATTGTTTACCATCAAACAAGGATACCGCCGCCATGCAGTAGAAACAGTACAGAGTCAGACTGTACTACTTTTTGTTCAGTCCAGTGACGCAAGTTGCGTTTTCTGCCGCTGGGGGCATGACCAATAATAAAGGAACTGCAAACGCGTAGGGCGGAAATAAGGAGCGTCAAGTCACTGAGAAAAACTACAGTTATTCAGGAAGTTAAGCAAATTCATGTTAGAAGCCACGCAGTTGAATCAGAGTTGTATAACATTGTACTGCAGAGGAAGTTGACCTTCAGCTTTTATTTTGAAAACGGTACACCGGAAGTACATTGCAGTTGGTCCTGCTTTCTTCCCACTGGTAGAACAAGAGCAGGATGTAGCGGTACATGAGTCGGGCTCGCTTTACATCAATCCAACCACAAGAAGACCGTCTCTCTATTCATGTCGACGCGGTGAGTCGGGTTTGGGGGATGGGTGTTGCAAGGATTGTACGAAGAGACGACTAACGTTAGAAAAATGTCCAACATCCTCGATGCGGCGTCCAAAATAAAGTGGGACCGTACGGCTGCGGCGAAGAGAGCCGTGTTTCTTGCAGCTGCTGCTTACGGTGTCAAAACACTGTACCCCATCATCTGCAGGCAGCTCAGAAAAAACAAAGAAAACAGGAATAATCCCCGGGGATCAAAGGCGGAAAACGGTGCTACATGTGTGGGAAAAACACAGATATGTACTGCGGGGCAGAAGAATTCATCCCCTGGAGTAAATGCGGAATTTTTCAGGCAGATCCTCGAACTTGGTCAAATCCTCTTCCCCAAGCTTGTGTCCAAAGAGCTCGCGTTGCTCTCCTTGCACTCGGTGGCGCTGATATCCAGGACGTTTTTGTCTATTTACGTGGCTACCTTGGACGGGAAGATAGTTAAAACGATAGTGGAGAAGGAACCTAAGAGCTTCATCTTCCAGCTGATGAAATGGCTCCTCATTGCAATCCCGGCCACGTTCGTCAACAGCGTTATCCGGTTCCTGGAGTGCAAGCTGGCTCTGGCCTTCCGCACCCGGCTGGTGAACCATGCATACCGGACCTACTTCACCGATCAGACCTACTACAGAGTCAGCAACATGGACGGGAGGCTCGCCAACCCGGACCAGTCTCTCACTGAGGACGTCATGATGTTTTCCCAATCCGTGGCTCACCTCTATTCTAACCTCACCAAGCCAATTCTGGACGTGGTGCTGACCTCCTACACCCTGATCCAGACCGCCAGATCCAGAGGGGCCAACGCCAGTGGGCCCACCCTGCTGGCCGGCCTGGTGGTCTTTGTCACGGCTAAGGTGCTCCGGGCATGCTCGCCCAAATTTGGCAAGCTGGTGGCCGAGGAGGCTCACAGGAAGGGCTACCTGCGCTATGTGCACTCCAGGATCATTGCTAATGCGGAGGAGATAGCTTTCTACAGGGGACACAAGGTATGCAGGGCTGGATCTGCAGTTGCATTTGTTTTGGCAGGCTTGCACATTATTACAAACTAAATATTGGTGGTTATTACATTTTGAGACTAGAAACACATCTACAATAGTACATCCATATGCTCCATTAATAGATCATTAATAGACCATGGGTTAGTATTCCATATGGTCTAAATGTCCATCATAGTTAGTCTACACACCGTTATCAAACACATATTAACTTCAACCTTCTTTTAATTACCCTCGGTCATATCTTTGGCCCTTTTACAAGTATTGTCCACCTACATAAGATAAGAGATTATCTTGATAGCCAACATCAAGTAACAAAGTTCATAACTCCATCCTATTATTATATTTACACCTGGTGGACCTCAATCAATACAGGTTCAGACAAAGATAAACTAAAAGGTCCCGCCCCCAGTATTATTTCATCACAGAAATGCAGGGAGTGATTAAATATTGTGAGAGTTTGACCTCTGCAGGTGGAGATGCGTCAGCTGCAGAAGTGCTACCGAGCTCTGGCGGACCAGATGAACCTGATCCTGTCCAAGCGTCTGTGGTACATCATGATCGAGCAGTTCCTCATGAAGTATGTGTGGAGCGCCTGTGGGCTCGTCATGGTTGCCGTGCCGATCATCACGGCCACCGGCTTCGCTGATAACAGTAAGGATGCCCTAATGTGCCCCAAACCAAACCGAGGGAATATAAATGTTTGTCCAGTACCTAGTTTGTAGTGCCACTATTTTACTCTTTGGTGGAAACACATTTTCCATTCGCACCTCCAAACCAACAGCTACTGCTTCCTCCTCAAGTAGAGGGCTGATTAGCATGTGTGAGAACAGAAGCAGCCTCCCACACCTCCCCGATGACGTTTCATCTGAGTCAAAATAGAGCTACAACTGAGTCCCTTTGTTCGCCGACGAGCACTACTGCTGTGTTGTGGTGTCACCGCTGATTTAAATAACAAATCTCCATGGCATGCAAATGTGAGAGAATCCAGAGAGGGCAAATGGGAAGTTGATCTCTTTTGTTGCTTATGTTAAGATATTTCTAGTGTTTCTCACACCTTGTCTTTTGTCCTTTTTTAGAAACGGCAGACGGACGGACACACACGATGGTGAGCGAGAGGACAGAGGCCTTCACCACCGCCCGTAACCTCTTGGCCTCAGGGGCCGACGCCATCGAGAGGATCATGTCGTCCTACAAAGAGGTGAGGACGCTGCAGGCTGATTTTAATGAAGCTCTGCTGGAGTGCAGTGTCTTTGTTCTTCTAGTTAATTAAATGTGGGCTTTCTCCACTTCTTCTAAAAAGGTGTTCCTTGCACCATCAGTTCCCCTCTTCTCACTTCAAAATAAAGCATGTGTTTTCTTCCTGGAAATATCAATACAAAAGTTCTACAAAAACTAAATTGATTGACACATATAGGGCATGAAGTCATTAATACCAGCCATGAACAGTTTATAATAATCTTGCCCTGCCCCTTGCAATGAAGACAGGTGCAGAATCTTTGTTTGCCTTTTGGCGTTGCATGAGAAGGAACTACATGTGCTCCATCACTGGCCTGCTGCCTGTAGTTGCACACGCTCAACTCTAGGCCTTGCATGCAGGGGCTTGCTGCTGCACATGTGACACTGTGTGCTGTGTGCATGCTAAAACTTGTACCCTCCAGCGGTGTGCTTTACGCAAGACATTTCCAAAGAAATGACAGTTGTGACAATCTCCTCTGCCACAGGTTTGCACATTACTGAATTCAAATGATTCTCTTGCAACCTGCTCCTGTTTCCTAAGATTTAACTGCAGTTTGAGCCTTCTGTGTGTTTGTAAAATGTGGCTGTGTGTGTCTGGCCCTGCACATTCTCGTAGGAGTGAAGTGGTACAATGGGAAGTTTTTGAGAATAGTGACTCATGCTTGAGGAAGCAGTCAGTAGCACATTTAACAGAGTTTTGATTCTTCCTCTTCACAAGTAGAGACAGAAATGCTATGCACGATCCATCTGTACCTTGCTCAAATAACATATATACTGTATGTTAGTATGGACATTGCTGCTTATGGGTTAAAGCAGTAACAGCAGACAGCTTCACCATCAAGTGCAATCAAATCCTCTTCCAGACCTCATAATGCAGAAAGCATGAATGGGTCTTGCTATTTTTCTGGATTAAAATGCAGTAGAGATCAGTGATGTTGCCCTTAACGAATAAAGCCTTTTATACACTTAACTTTTTTTCAGTCAGACCTTAAATAAATTCCTGTGCTTACAAGTTGAAAGTAGGGAGATGGATAAACAGAATGCCAATCTGTGCATTCATCCGTCCACCACACATCTGTTCGACCACTTTCCATTTAAACCTATGCCAGTGAAGTGACCCAACCACCCATGATTAAACAGCTGTTTATCATGTGAATATCTCCACCTGTTGCCGTTCAAATCATTTATATAAAAAATGTCCTAGCTCACACAAATGACTGTAGTGAGAAGGATCTGGGACTTGAATGTGCAAGAACTGGATAAAGGGCAGCAATTAGTTGATAGTGGTTTAATCTGAAAACAATTTATTTGACTTATCGCTTGGCCTATAAAATGTCAAAAGGAATCCTGTCACAATTCCCCAGAGCTGCGGGTGAGCCCTTCAAATGCCTTGTTTTGTCTGATCTAAAGCCCACAACTCATAGATATTGCATTCACAATGAGATAAAACAGAGTGAAGCTGCAAACGCTGACATTAAAGAAACTAAGGACAGGTTATACATTGTTTGTTTTTGAACAGCATTCAAAGGAGGGTTGAATGACATCACGGTATGTGTGTTTGTTTATGTGAGTGGTCAAACAGGCCTATGGCATGTACCAGCGTATCCCAGTATGTTAATCATCTTGTATACTCAGATTAGCCTTTGCTTTTTGTTCTTTAAAAGTGTGTTCTATCCCAATCTGGAAGTAAGCTCGAGCTATTAGCTTCTGGGGGCTATGTTGTTTTCTTTTTACAGCATTAGTTGTTGTCAATAAACATGTGCAAAGTGGGTCTCAAAGTCCAATATTTATCTGGAGATTTTATGCAATTTCTTCATCAAAGCTTTGAACAACACTTATGCTGCATAAGCCACACAAACTTTTTATATCCACGGATTCCTCAAGCCTGCCACCCTTATGTCTCTGTAGGTCAGCCAAGCTGTGTGTGTGTGTGTGTCTGTCAGTCAACTGTCAGTCAACTGCTCAGAGCTCCTTCATTCCCCTGGGGCTTAGTTTAGCTGTGAATAATCCTCCATATGTTGATCTGTCAGTCTGCACTTCTGCATCTATTTCTCACTTTCCCTCGCAGCATGTGCTCGGGATCTTTTTAGACAAATGGGGAGCACAGTTTTATATGTATTGATGTTGTGTTTTGGGGCATTTTCATCTGTTTGGTAGCTCATATTTAACTCACTTACTCCAATTGGTGGAGCAAGTGGAGCTTAGATGTGGGGATAGGTTTTGTAAGATTGCTGATTTTTGATGTGCATTATCATGAGTGTTATCGAGGATGGATCCCAATTGTTAAGGGGAGGCAGTCCAATAATTATATTACTTAATTCAGTATTTGCACAATAGTAAGGTGAGGTAATGACAGAGCACAGGACACAGAAGTGATGGTGTGTGGAATTGTAAATCAGACAGCAATCTCTACAAATCTCTTTGGCAACCGGCACATAAGTCATTTCATGTCCCTGATTTGTCACTCTTATTAAAATAATGAGCAATGCATTTAACAGATGTCTTTTTTTATATCTTTGGATCGATGCTGCAAAACAAAACTGCATGTTTACAATCTTTAAATATATATTATTTAAAACAGAGAACATCTGTCTAGTCTCCTCACGACAAAAGCGACAATTGTTTATGAATCAATGAAATCCTTGTCTCTATTCTTATCTGTAACCTCTCTTTGGTTTAATTTTTGTTTGAGCCAGTCACATCTTTAAAGCCCCTGATGGTGTCTGAATTTCCCAGAATTGGTGTTTGTTGTTTAATATAATCAAGCTGTGTCCACAGCTGGCATTGTCTCGCCGCAGGGTGCAACACCGAAGCCAAAGAAAGAGGCTGATTTTTCTCTTGTTTTCTCATTTCAAAACACTCCTTGTTTGACACTTTTCCTTTTATACCTAAATGCTTGTGTTTCTCCCTCTATTCATCCAAAAAATGATGCAATAGCACTTTTTAATATATATTCTGTTTGGTTGGTCGTCTTTTATGACACTTTTTCTATACAATCATTACCCATGAGCACTTTGCTTACACAATGTTCTTACTTAAAACACGGCAAACAAACAAACAGTTAAACCTTTTGTTAATTATTTGTATTTCTTATTTCTACAATGTTCCTTTTGAGCTAACATTAACACTTCAAAACATTTAGCTATTCAATACTTTAAACTATCTTTTTCAGCTATATTTGAGCTCATTAGCTATTACTTTAAGCTAACTGTATCCAATTATCTTATTCTTATAGCAATTTCAACAGTTTTCAATCATGTTTAGCTAAATATTAAAACTCTTTACTATTAGCTATCCATTTTAACTTTATATTTATTACTTTTAGCTAACCGCTAATCCCTCTGCTCCCTTGCAAAGTAGTCCTCACAACCCTCAGGTGTGATGGATGACATAACATGTGGATATATAATGTAATCACATTATAATAACAATTGTTCTAAGTGTATTAACTGTCAAACTTCTTACTGCTGAGAATCAGTGCTTTAACATGCACACACACAAATAGCCGCACACACACTTTTATCAGCACATGGCCTTGACAGTGACCTATTTCAGAATCTGATCGTGTCTTGGGTCACACTTACAGAACACACCTGTCACTACCCCGTAACAACCTTTGACCCTTGTGTGTTGTTTGTTGGGACAGGTCACGGAGCTGGCAGGCTACACTGCACGGGTGCACAACATGTTCGAGGTGTTTGAGGACGTCCAGAGGGGGGTTTACAAGCGCTCCTCTCTATCATCCACCACAGGAGACGAGAAGAAAAGCAGGCCTGAGATGCACATAGACGGACCGCTGGAGATAAAGGGTTAGCCTCTTCTGCTGTACACACACCTCCTTCTGTATGGAAATTAACTGAAACAGTCACCACACACACACACACACACACACACACACACACACACACACACACACACACACACACACACACACACACACACACACACACACACACACACACACACACAGCTACTGTTGCTATGTTGGGCAAACCTTTACCACCACTGCAGTCTGGAGGATGGGGTGAGCTAGTGGCTTTGGTTGGTTGGTCACATGGCATTGTTTGAACTTAAATAACCCCAAATATCCAACATTTATTATCAACCCCTCTCTACACAATCTAACTTGGATATAGTAAGGTACTCATAGTGAACTGTAGCAAAGATATACACTTCTGTCCAGATTCTTTGCAACTAGCCAAACCCTTATCTGGGGCAATGTGCATAAACTCAATAAATTCCTAGATTGCCAGTACGCAAGGTCAAAGGTTGGAATCCTTGCATAAATACCCTTTGAAAATACCCATTTGATAGAGCACAGTTAAACTAAGAGATAAGAGGGATTTCTTTTATTTTTAACCCATCATTCCTGCTATAAACTGTATAATCCCACAGTCTAGCCTCACTTTCTGCTCTACTTCACTCATTCTTTGTTTCTCTCTTTGTCTCTCTGGTTTTTCTTTACAGGTGAAGTGATAGATGTGGATAACGGCATCGTGTGTGAAAATGTCCCAATTATTACACCCAACGGGGACGTAGTAGTGTCTTGCTTGAACGTCAAGGTGAGACAGCTCCCATTATTTAATTTCTATTCCAACTCCACCTAATATATCCCATTAACATTAATGGTGTATTCATGGCGCTTCAGCTTTCTGATCCATACTCTGCCACCAGACTCACTGATGGTTGTTTTAGTCTATGTAGAGTTTAGAATCCCCTTTGGTCTTTTTAAGAAACACATGCATCCTTGTGGGTGTTACCTTCCCTCAGGATTTTGGCTTCTGTAATGAACTGGAGAGGATATTGTGGATACAGCTGCACTGTAAGAAACACAAAGCAATAATATGTGGTGTGCCGCGTCCCTGTTAGCTGCAGGCTGAATAGATAATTAAATCATTTAAACCTGGCTTTAAGGTGTTGCTCAGAAGGTTTATTATATATAATATATTTATAAGGAAACCGGTAAACGGGAAACATTTTGCCGCTCTTTCTTTGTTGACATTTCAGATCTTCTGTGTATAATGTTGAGTAGTTAAATCCTGTCTTTCAAAGCTTAGCACCCACTTTCTATCTCTAGGCCTTTAAATCTTAATTATACTGATGTTGACTCATCTTAAATGGGATTAATATGTTTGCTCTCAGGTGGAGGATGGCATGCACCTGTTGATCACGGGGCCTAACGGCTGCGGGAAGAGTTCTTTGTTCAGGATCCTCAGCGGCTTGTGGCCTGTCTACGGCGGCCGCCTACACAAACCCTCTCCTAAACACATGTTCTACATCCCTCAGAGGTATACACAAAAACACACACTTTTTAAATATCCCTCAGCTGCTGTACCGAAACAACTGTAAGCTTTGATCATTGTACCAGCGAGCCTAACTTGTAATCTAATCCATTGTAACAACATCTGTGTGTGGTTTACAAAGAGAAACCAGAGCTCTGGCCACAGTGAAATATTTACCACCCAGACAAGGCTTGAAATACGTTTAATTAGAATAAAACCTTTCACAGACATTAAACAGTGAGTTGAGTGTCGTTAGTGTGTGGATAAAACAATAAACACGTGTCCCCACAGTCCTTTTTTTTGCCCGATATTAAAGAGTCAGTTAGAATAGAATTGGAACATATATTGAAGACGTAAGAAAGGGTTTTAGTGTGAATGCTCTCAACTTAACAGGTAAGATTCCTGTAGCCCTTAAACTGAACTGAACCTGTCTTAGACAATCATTAAGTGTAATCTTACGCTTAGAGTTCTGACTCAAGGTCACCCCCTCCTGCAGAGCAGTGAATATTTAATACATAGGGTGACGCTAGCAGGCAGCTGTAAAATAACCCAACACCTGAATACAATAGATCTAACATAAGCGTAATGATTCTCTTTGAAGTCTTATTTTTAAGTGCCCTTTTGTTCACAAACACCTATCTTGTCCTCTGTTTGGAGCCCTTAATGAAATGAGGGTTAGCAAAGCAACAGTCAGTGGCTAAGGTATGTGTGTGTGTGTGTGTGTGTGTGTGTGTGTGTGTGTGTGTGTGTGTGTTTCACCAGGCCATACATGTCAATGGGTACACTGAGGGACCAAGTGATCTACCCAGACTCGGTGGAGGACATGGCCTCCAGAGGCTTCGGCGACAGGGACCTGGACACCATCTTGGACATAGTCAACCTCAAACACATCGTCACCAGGGAGGGAGGTAAGACAGTAACACTAAGGATACTTACCAAGGTGTGGATTTGTGTGATTCAAGTGAAAATAATATGTTGAAAACGTTAGAAAAGCACAGAAATATAGCTTATAACTTTCTGATGAGTTAAACCTACCTAAAGTAGACGGTACAGTTTAAGAATATGACCAGCAGATAAAATAACCATAAATTAAACAAAATAAATTGACAAAACTAGACAAATGAATCATTGTGTAGATAGAATAAACAAAGATATCCATCGGACAAATGAACCACAAGCCAAGACAACAAGTTGAATCAAGTCCAAGGATTGTCTCTTATCCTTTCTGTGTTAAAGGCTCATTTGTTTGCATTGTAAATGTTTGCAATGCACCCTGCACATTGAATCTGCAGAGCAGGTTTGCTGGTGTCCTGAGGCCTGTACTACGAAGCTGGATTTTCGCTTAGCCGGCTAACTTCAGGGAAATCTCGGGCTTTCCGGTCCTACGACGCTGGTTCTCTTTTTAGCAGGCTAGATTTCCATGGTAACTTATGCTGAGCGGCAAACCTGCTCCGGAGCAGGTTAGGTGGCAGGCTAAGAGATCAACTCAGTGAAAGCACCGCCTGCTGACCAATCAGAGCTCCGTGTGCGGAGTTTAAAGCGATCAATTCATATTACAGGATAGAGGAAATACAGAAAAACTGCCGTTGCAGGAAAGACGGCCGGCCAAAATCAACTGACTGTGTGAACGTGAAAATTAATAGAATATCCCCTCCCATCTTCAGAGCAATCTGACTATTATAATATTAGCGTTAAGAAAGCTTACTTAAATATCTGCCACGACATAAGTAACCGGATCAGAGTAACATTAAGTACAGTCCGCGGCACTGTGAGTGCAGACGTAGATGTGTCCCATTATCATTCATATCATATCACATCATAATGTATCATATATTTCCTTATCTGAGTCAGCTGAGCCGTATCTGGCCGTGCAACACTCAGTGTCACATACTGTATGCAGAAGTATTATTTTAAGCAACACATTAAGTTGACGGAACACTCGAGTCAAATTCTCCTAATTAAAGTCAGATCCACTCGTGTCTTAGACGTGGCAGTGATTTCATAAACCTGTTAATGTACGCATTCAAACGCTTTTTCTTTTACCAGCTGTATTCACCTTGCAGGTGCAGCTATGTGGCTTTTATCCTGGATAAAGTGTTTAAGTCATGGATGTTTAAAGTTTAACTTCTTCATATTTGACTAATATTAAAGTTCACTTTTCATTCAGGAAGTATGACGCTGCGCTGTCAGTACGCTTGTCCGTGTTTGAGATTGGTCGAATGCTCCAAATACCACCCCTTTCATGTGAACGCGCACCTAACTAGATAGGACACGGCTGGCTTGAGCGATCCACTTGATAACCAGCGTCGTAGTACAGTTTAGCCAGAGCGCGTATGTTTTGGATTGGGCCAACCGGCTAACTCAAACATATCCAGGTTAGGTTGAACCAGCTTCGTAGTACAGGCCTCTGAAATCAAACAGACTAGGTTATGTAAGCACAGCTAACCAGCATGAATCTTAATCCTGTGCACTCTAGTATTACTAGTATTGTCTAAACTTGAGTGTCTAGTTAATTGGCAGCCACTCTCTCATCTCATGGCCAAACAAACAGGCCTTTTGTTGTGAACCACTTACTGCTTAAAGCTCAGAGCTGCTTAATGTGTAAATGGCTGCTCTGTGAAAACGTTGAGAAAGGTCCCGCATCCAAATAAACTCACACATATGCAGTTAGGGATTAGTCTTGAATGTTGGCACACATGCATTGCTGCAAGGAATTTTCTCTTAAGTCTTTAAAAAATGTCCTGCAGAAAGCTGCATCACTGTTACGCAGGGCAAATAGACGGGTTAAACCTTTAAACAAACATCACGCGCTGTGCCTTTTTATTTGAAATGTCTTTGGATAATAACAGCTGTCTGTCAAACCTGTCTGTTTACATTTTAATCATTCAGTGCATGGCTCCAAATTAGCTCCTAATGTAACAAGCTAATGTATCCCAGAGTTAAAATACTTATATGCACTTTATTTCTTGGATGACATTTCCCAATGTCTATATTCAGATACCACATTAGTAGCAGAAGTTTTAAATCATGTCTTCTTTCACGTTCAGGCTGGGATGCTGAGCTGGACTGGAAGGACGTGCTGTCAGGAGGCGAGAAGCAGAGGATGGGCATGGCTCGCATGTTCTACCACAGGTAAGGAGAAGCAGCATCGTTGTTGTCAGCCATTATGCTGAGGCCAGGTCATGTGACACACCTGGAGCGTTAACCACCAACTGACTCAAACATTAAACCTGTTTTTAGCAGGCCAGGCTCACATATAGCACTGTCTAATGGTCAGATCAGACATCACCCTTATATTTTATATGGATAGACATTGCATTTTGATACAGACATCCCCCCACTCTAAAAACTATTTGAATTTACTTTTGTGATTCCCACTTTTGTAATCTAACGCCATCATCAGGTTAAAATTTGATATTGATATTCCCCTTAGCCACAGCTTGCTAATAAGCAAATGTTAGCATACTAACACGCTAAACTAAGGTCAACATTATACCTGCTAAATGTTTGCATGCTAGCATTCTTAGCATATTGCCGCGCTGACGTTAGCATTAGGCCAGTAGCTAGCATGTTGGTGGACTCTTGCTTGCCTTATCTATTCCTTAATTATTGTTAACTATATATTATTTTAGGGTTTTTCATAAGGCTATCACTTAAAAGGTTAGGATAAATAGTTGGTTGTCTGAAAGTCTGTGTGCACCTGTACCTGGGTAAGAGTGGGCTTACTTAATGTCATTCCATGTAATTCATCAGTAGATTATATGACCTTTTCATGTTTAACATAAGTTATTGAACAGTAGAATCAATACTTACATAGTAAAATAATGTAAAATAATAGTCTTGTTTGTATGTGTGTGAATGCAAACATTTTAAGTGTGCCTTTAATCTAGTGTTACAGTAAATGTTAACTACTTGCAGATTGTTTTATCACTCTATGGAAATCAATAATTAAACAGCCCTTCCCTTTGTACATCAGGCCTAAATATGCACTGTTGGATGAGTGCACCAGCGCTGTGAGCATTGACGTGGAGGGAAAGATTTTCCAGACTGCTAAGGACTCCGGCATCTCTCTGCTCTCCATCACACACAGACCCTCCCTGTGGTAAGGCACATCTCACACAAGAGTTTCTAGTGTATAGGATACACACTAAATTAAGAAATGTGATACCTCTCTGCCAAATTTAAATACTTCCTCTCCGCCTCCAGGAAGTTCCACACCCACCTGCTGCAGTTTGACGGTGAGGGAGGATGGCGTTTTGAGCAACTGGACACTGCGACACGCCTCTCCCTCACCGAGGAGAAACAGCGACTGGAGACTCAGCTGGCTGGCATTCCCGAGATGCAGCATCGCCTCAACGAGCTCTGCAAGATCCTGGGAGACGACTCTGTTCTCAAAACATCCGAGGAGTGAGAGAGAGAAAGAGAGAGGGGGAGGGAAGGGGGAAGAGGCCCAGAGGGGGAACGAATCAAGAGGGTAGAAGAAGAGGAGAAGAAAAGTGGGGGGGGGGGAGGAGAAGAAAAGGCAATGAAAGAATGATTTGTTAGTTATTTTCAGGCTTTCTTTTTGTTTTCTTTTGCTTATTTAGATTTGTTTCTTGAGCTTCGAGCCTTGTACCATAAGCAGGAGAGCTCTTAATACCAGTCCTTTCAGCTTTTTATTTTCTCCCCTCTCTCGTCTTTTAATCTCTCTTTTGGCCCACTTAATGCCGAGAAGTGGAGGCGAAGAGAGTGAAGTGGATTCAGTATTATCACCCCTTCTCACACACATCGACTGCGTACTGGGTTGTAGTTTTTAAAACGTTTGGTTTCATCTTTTTCAAGATCAATTTGCCACAGTTCAAAGTGGCAAAAACAGAATAATCAACCAAGATAGTTTATTTGTTTTGTAGCACTTTACTCTGCTTCGAGAGGGCTGTTTCCGTTTGTCGAACAAGGTGATAGCTGCATTTTAGCTGGAAAACGTTTTAATCTAGAACCACTTTATAATATCCAAAGCAGTATTCCACGCCCAGTATACCGGGTCGTGCAGGATCGTCATTTGTTATAATTTAGCAGTATATTTGAGCTTTTACTGACCTTAATGTGACCTCTTGGTTTTGAGAGGTCAGAAGAGACTATTTTTCAAAATGTCACAATATGCCTTTTGTTTGATTTGGTGTACCTATCCTAGCTGTACAATCCCTTTTCTTATACCTCATCTCACCCTTGTTAGGACCCTTGAACCGCTCATATAGGCTCAGTTGCAGACGACAAAGAAAAAGTTAATCTAGGGTCTGTTATTAGAGCGATCAGTGACGCAGGTCTGACTCCAAAACTATAGGTTTCTGCTTAATTCAACAAATACAATGAGTTTAAGAGGCCTTCAAAAAAAATGAGCCTGCAAACTAGCATAATAGCTATCACAATATGCTAATTTACTTTAAGGAGATTCCATATTAATTTGATGATGGATGACGCTATATTGCTGTGCTCCCTCTTTTATTTGTCCACTTTTTAGAATGGATTATCTTTCAATATCATTAAGTGTGTTTACATGGATTTATATGTTTTAGATAATACTAAATATTATGTTGAAATGCTTGTTGGTTTTAGAGCTAATATGAACAGTTAAAGGAGTTTTCATTTTCAGCTCAAGGAAACTTCAGTAAATTAGCTTGCATACATTTTAGTTACATACAGGAACATAATATGATTGCTTTTCCTCATTTAGCCTCCATGTTTGTTGACAGAAACTTATATTGAAGTTGTGATACTGTGAAATAGTTGTTTGCTACATTACAAACATCATTTATTTCTGCTGGATATGGTATAAATTGTGTGCTCTGGTGGTTCTAAGCTGTGGTTGGGGCTGCTTTTACAATTTGTCCCTTTTGTGGTTCAAACCTGGGTCCTGCGTAACGAGTAAGCAAAAGTACATGAGGCTGTTTGTCCTCCCAGATTGTCCTGAGTGAAATAGAACAGGGTATCTTTGATGTTTCTGCTATTCATTTAAAGACTTTCAGATTTCACCAGAGGCACGCATAGTTCGATTTTCCTGTTTTTATAATTGTAATTGGGCTTAGAGCTTGGCAACAATCATAAAGTGTCATCATATTACAAAACCAATTAAATGTGTGAAAGCACAAAAATATTTGGTGAAATCTTAATGTCTTTATCTTGATATTTTTAAGCTTGCGTAAGCTGGTGTTTTGTTAACAGAAAATGGACAATCAGTCACATCATTAGTGGTATATGAAGAAGTGCACAGCTCTATTTTAAACTGGCTTGTGATTGTCTGTAGAAAAATAAGTAAACAACTAATCTTTTAAGGTTTAAAGCTTGAACTGCATCACCCTCCCTCACGTCTTTTATTAGACGGCGCTGGGGCTTGAGCCAAAGCACTACATCTTTGCTCCATTCTGCCACCTCCCCTTTTGGCTTTTAGTGTACAGTTCAAGAAAAAGGACGTAATACCAGTTGGATGCAGCCCTGTTATACTCAGGATTAAGGTTGCTAGGTTCCAGAAGGATAGCATAATGTGGAACCCCGCTCCCCCCAACAAACGTGACTGGTGAAGAAAAAATAGAAATGTCAATTCATCCCTTTAATATCTAAAGAGGAAAGTCACTGGATTGCCCAATGATTGTCTTATCTGGATTGCAAATAATTACACTTGCATTTAGTATGGAAAAGAGCATCATAGGCATTACTGTAAGTCTTTTCAACAGCATTCTGTACTGCTGTTCCTGACCTGAAATCAGTTATCTGCTTGTCAGTCAGTCTCTGTTGACAGGAGGCCAGACGAGCCGCTGAATGAAACGGAGTCTGCCAAGTATCATTGGCACAAGAGGTCAGCTAAAGAGCACACAGTGTCTAACATTCATAGGCAAGTAAAAAGTCTGAAATACTATTTTTCATCTTGAAAGGATGTTGTAACAAACGATGAGGTGCTGTATCTTATTATGTTTTATTTTCCTTCGCTATGGATTCATTTTTTTGGTCAAAATTGAAGGTTTTCATGAATTTTCTTATGGTTTGAGTTTCGTAATATGGTATGTTTTGTGCTGCATGTTCTCTCAAAGGATTACCAATTAGTTTTAATTTAATATATGGCTAAAATCAGGCTAATTTGACACACAACAACACTGAGCCTAGCTGAGGCTAAACTATTTACATTGAAATCACTTGCTCTAGAATCCTGTGCACAGGACATGTAATCTTGTTTGTTAATATCTTTAAAGGGGCTATGATCAGAATTCCTATATCATCAATGGGCAGACCTGACAAATATACAAAGTTAGCAGCTAGCTAGCTAGTGAACAAGACAAGTGTAACATTAAGCTAGCAGCTAAATGTTCAGCTGTTAGTGCTAAACATATATTGGAAATATATGACTTAAATGTAATGTTGCTACATATTTTCAAAATGTGTAAAAAGGTCACTCTTTGCTCAAATGTTTGTAATAGCCACTTAAAAGGATGTTAACAGTTAGCATAACGTTAATGCTAGCTTGTGTCTGCTGCCCCCGAGTGGCCAAACATCGTTATTGCAGGCCAGTAACTTTTAATTTTTTCCATGACTGAAGTTAATTCTAAGCCAATTGCAAGGTGGATGGAAAGTCTACATTGACTTCATATTTTAATATGGCACCTCATAATTTCTTACTGCTTTAAGAATTCAGTTAAGATAGCTTACTGACCACTGATGTTAGGCCTTTAGTGCCCTACTACTCTTGACCTAGGCTATATACTGTAATGACATCCTCACTAACAAACTTTCATACTTAAAGTTTATTATTGTATCTGCCCTTGTGTTATTAAGAGATTGAATGTATCTATGATGTTTGATAAAGAATCTTTAAAGGTTATGAAGAAAATGAAAACATGGGTCAGCTCATACAAGATTGATTTGTGTTTGATAAATGATGATTTTATAATTGTGTTGATCGTGCATACAATTATTTTGTATTATTTTAGAACCACATTGAATTGGGATTTACTGTACATGTGGTGTGTGAACCGGGACACTGGGAAAGTGAAAATGTTGGTGTATGACAGAAAGATGAGATCAAGGGATTACCATGAGTACAGTCGTTCACCAGGCCAGGGATAACTACACTTTGTAGTTACTGCATAATTACAGTTTGCAATCAAAACCCATATATATATATATAACTATTTTATATGTTTAATTCCTGGAACAGTAGCTCAGACTTCCGTTTTTAGGATCTCATTGTGCATGTGTAGGAATCTATATTATTTAACCTTAGAACTAAGAGAGGTACATCGGCATTAAGGTCATCTGTTCAAAAATCATGTGCAAATGTCACTTTATGTTAAAAGATGAAGATGTATTTTCTTGTAAATAAACCAATACAGTGCAACATCGAGAAAATGGGCCCTGTGTGTTTGTTCACCACCACTTCTAGAATAATGTAAACCATTTAAAGTTTTAAACTATCAAAGTATTGGTATGTATAATACTTACATTACTACCGTTTTAGTAACAATAAGGCCTTAAATCTTTTCCATTTTATATGTATTAATGTATTTCCCTAACTATAACAAATGGTACACTGCTGCTACAAATAGTAAGTATTATTGAATAGGGATTCAGCTGTGAGTTAGTAAAGCCATCTCCTGGTGAAGAAATCACATTACTTCAATTGTCTTTATTGACTCCCACACTGCAGTAATTCAAGGTGACCACAAGATGGCATCATAGCCCAGGGGCCCTGATCATTCATTACAAATGCTGATTTGCATACACCTCAGTGTGTCATCTTGTAATTTGAATTGGAAATATCAGGAGGAAAATCAAATACCACGCAAACAGTGCAATGCATTGTATTGCTAGATTTTTATGGCTGAAAAATTATAATGTAAGGCATCAGACCGCATACATCTTATTGGAATAAGCTGCATGTTGTGTATCAGATATCTGATATAAAACAGGCAGAGGAAGTTTGATAGTGCATATAGCAGCTCTATGGCAGTCACCTAAGCAGGGACAGAGTAAAACAAGATACCTAAATATAATATTAAATTCCAAATAGATAACACAGAAGTGACAAATGTGCTTCATAACGTATACACAAGAAGGGATGCATAAAAAAAGTCTGAATTTAAACATTGATTAATGCATATTATAAATACAGTTGTATATATTCCTTTTTATTATTATTATCGTTGTTTTCATGATTATTATCAGACTCTTTAGTCGCAGGTCAGGTTGTCCCCTCTCCTGATTGGTGGAGCTCAGGGGGAGGGGGAGGAGTCTGGTGACGTCCTCAGTCTCGAGAGTCACACGCCAAGTGGATCCCAGCTCTTCTCCACACACACATGCGCCTCTCTCTGCGGCTTAATGACGATGCTTCTGAAGAGGTGACCACCGCCGGACCCCGAAGCACATTTCCCCGGCAATGGCAAACAAATAAACCCGGCCTGAACCAGCTGCTGCATCTCCGAAAACATGGCGAGGAGGAGGCGGTGAGAGCTCAAGAGAGAAGCTTTCTTTGGACGGAGGCGAGTATACGTCGCTCCCTTGTCTCGTAAGAGGATAAAGAAAAAGGGAAAGCGAGCTATTTAAAGGCGGACTGTTTGTACTATCCACCGGCCACACCATGAGCGGAGGGCCGGATGAGAGCTCTGTGCGCGTCGCCCTGAGGTAAGGATGCAGACCCTCCTCTCTCCAAAGATGCTTACACCTGCTACAACAATGCACATGCTATTCCTGCTTGTATTCCTGCTCCACCCTCCAGTATTGACTACACATTCAGTTCAGACACTCCATTCTACCTGTCCCTCTCTAGTGCATCCATTTGTATTCTTTTATCCCCAGATTCATTCAAAAACAATACCCCTTCTTGCCAAAATGTGCTTTTATTTTGAAGCTACATGTCCTCCTTTCAGTGCCAGGGGCTGCACTTTGATTCCCATTGCCTGGACACATATACACCAGGAGCCTATGATAAGATGAGCTTCTTTTGTTAATACCTGCACTGCATGCTATAGATTTATGAATGAATATCTCAGCTCCTAAGGATTAGGCTAAAGGAAAGCCTGTAACTCTCCAGTGTGTTGTCCTGTCTACAGGAGACACACTATCCTCTATCATTTTTTAAATAGAGGACAATGACTGTGGTGTGTATATATATATATATATATATACACATTTCTATTAATGTATTGGCTTATTAACAACAGGGACAGTCTACAATAAATGTATTGCACCATGTAGCACAATGCTCATTCCCATCAGCTGTCCCTGGGTTCCTATATATCCTCAACAATGTAGTATCTTTAAAAGAAAAGTGGCCACGAACGAAAAAAGGTGAATTTGTGATGTGTTTTTAGTTGAGTTGCGGTAACATTACGAGTCTGACCTTTGCCCCTTTGGCCAATCCATGCTGCCGCTAACACAACAGACAAGCGGAGATAGTCCCAGTCTGTACACTTCTTATATCAGCGTTTCTCAGAAGTGTTCTGTGTGTGTGTGTGGAACAGTAGGACTTCAGACATCAATGATAGGGCGGCAGCTCAAGTAGGGGCAGGTGCTTTTCTGTGGCGGAAAGACAATCTGAAAAACGTCATGTGAACTGGATCAGTTGAAGCAAGAGGACAAAAGCTTGCTGCTATCATGTTTCTCTTCCCTCGCTCTGCCTCGCTTGCTATTGTGCATTCAGACTTTGACCCAGAACTGTTTACTGTGCTAACTCAGTTTAAAAGTGTCATAGATAATAAACAATATAATCTGACACAGGATATCCTGTCATGCACTCAGGAGTCTTATCAATAGGATTGAATTTGTCTGTCTTCCTTAATAACTCAATATGGGAATAAAGTTGCAGGCTTAAATAGCTGTTGAACACACAAAATACACAACCACACACACGGCAGCAGAAAGGTGTGTGTGTCTCTGAATGGAAACTACCTGCTTTTGTATTTTCTTAGAAAGCTCATTCATTATTCACAGAGCTCGGTCGTCTTGTTTGCTAGTTGGGTTTCCACCGTTAGTCCTATTCATGGTCAGTGGAGTATGCATTGGTTTGTTCTTTCATATATTTGTCTTTCTTTCTTCTATTATTCTGTTTACTCATTCATTTGGTGGGAACCTGTGAACGTATTAGTTATGTATTGACCGTCATACCTGCAGACATTGTGTTCCTTTGTTTTGGAAAGTATTGTATGAAATGTTTGATTCGAGGGGATCATATTAGATTAGGCAGGTAAAATGACTTTAAATTCTGGCTTTAATGTGAAAAAAGATACTAAATCCTGAGTCAGGTAGACAGTCAGCTGTTCAGAGACTCTTCAGAGGTCAGCTGTGGCACCTAAAAGTGCCTTGTCACTAATCTTTTATTTTACACACTCTGGCCGTTTCTCAATCGCGAGGATGCTGGCTTGGTAGCACAGCCGAGCCGAGCATCTTGCTTCAGAAGCAAGGCAAGAATACTTCCTGCCATTCGGAAAACGAAGAGTGGAACAGGCTAGCAAGTGTGCGTCATATGAGAGGCCCCGCCTTACATCTTCCGCCACAGATTTGGGGAAATTGGTCCATGCGCAAAGCATTGTGGGGATTTTAAGGACGCGAAGTCTACCCATGTGCAGCCTCGACATTTCCCCCAAACCAAGGACGCGGCCTCGGTGGAATTCCAAGTATGCTGGAGATTGGAGCAGTCCTTCGGCGGCACTCAATGACGTAGCATCCTTGAAATATTGGCTTGGAAGCCAATATCCTCGCGATTTGAGAAACGGCCTCTCACACACACTTAAGGTGATTCACTTCCTGTCACCGAGGATCAGCTGACCTTACTTGCAAGCTCACAGAACTCCTTAATCTTCCGTTTGCTTTGTGCTTTATTTGCATGAAAGAGTTGTAGACCTTTTCGCAACGCCCAGGTTAACATTAACAATGGTATTTAGAAAGTCTCACAAGTGAGCCTTCTTGTACAATACCAGAACACTAGTTTTGAAAAAAAAGTATTTCGAAAAAAAACAATTGATGTGATAAAAAAATCATTATACAGTAAAGTCTATTGGAATGTTAAACTTAAAGCTGCTCAAATACATTTTTTTTATATGATTAAAGGAATCAAATAACTGTGTAACATGAAAAGTTTTACATATAGTGAAAAACGTAGATTGGATTGGAGTATTATCATCCATTTCTTGAGATCCCCTTAGCGTTAGAGTCTTTTATCTCATTGTTTTTGGTTTAGTGTCACCACTCTTATTAAAGAAAAAACTTGAAACCCACGCTTATCTAACTGCTCAGCACGAAATGACAGACATTTAGCGATTAGCTCATGAACATTGTGCAGTATTTATTTGCTAAAGAGCCAGACATTTCCATAAGAAGTTGGTGGAGACCAAAACAAAGCTGAAAAAGAAAACCTAAGAACACAGCCACAAATTAATAATGTTTCTTTTAGTCTACTGGATGTGCAACATGTAACCGTTTGCTAACATTATAGTGTATAGATTGGACTGCCTAAAAACAATGAATCTATATGTGACTAAGTTTAACTTTAATGTATTTACTTATATGTACCATCAGAAACTTTCAAGAAACTAGAATACAGACGAAAATGCTTATACAACACTACTGGAATTCTCTGTGATGGCTAAAGAAATAAACACTGTAACAACACAAGTCTGCAAGAACGGGATTTTATTTTGTTAAGTCGTAACACAATCTTTAACGATCTAATCTCTTTGGATGACAGCTTAATTGGTTTTCACTTGATAGTCCCTGGAAGTCCTACCTTTTCATCTGCTACTAAATGCCTGACTTCATCTCTTTGAACATCAGACCGCAGCTCCATGTGGGTATTTTGAGTTATATTAATCGCCGTGGCAACATTCTAATTATTTGGAGCTTGTGGTGAACTCACAATCAGAGGCTTTGACTGTGGGCCTCTCCCCGCTCTGTAATAGTTTAGGTAGCTGTGTGTGTGTGTGTAAGTGTGTGTGTGTTTGCAGTAATCAGCTAGAAGGTTGCCAACCAGTTCCTGTCTCAGCCTGCGAGGCTCATGCTGTCTGTTAGCAAGCTCCTAATCCCCCATACCCCCAATAGTCCAGAGTGATGAAGTGCTTCTTTATCATCCTGGGGTCTGGAGCCTGAACAGAGGGAAAGTGTCATTTTGATTTCTAACTTTGAAGATGATGCAATTTGAAAGTGTATTTCTTTTTGTTCTGCTCCTGGTGGATGTGCAGTGAGACAATTCAAACATTTCGATGTGTGTGTGCTGTGCTGCTATGTCAAGTTTTGAAGATCATCACGCCTGACAGCATGCAGATGGGTCACTTCAGTGTTATTGGATGATTCAGCACACACACACACACACACACACACACACACACACACACACACACACACACAGTTAGTGAGGGTTTACTGGGTGAATGTGTCCCAGATCTCTTTCCCTACATCTGACTGTTAGCATATGTTTGCCGTGTCCCATATTCCATGAACAAAAACCATACAGGAAGCTAATGATTTATCCAAGAAGGAAGTCATGTTACAGACTTTGTGAAGGGGCCACTCAAGTGACTTATTAGTATGTCAATGCACTTGCTTTAATAATTAAGAGCCTACAGCCAGAATTAGCCAACAGTGAAGAATCAGGTTCCTTTTGTCAAACTCGGAACAGCAGAGCTCTTCCTCTTTAATTAGCTGTGTTTGTTTTTGAAAATGGAAAGGTCATTTTGAATCCTGCTTATACTAGTTGTTAATGCTTCAACGCGCGACAGAGCATCCTGCAGGTTAGTAAATCTTGGCGGTAGACCCAACAACTTTACTCTATTGCTAATATCCCTGTTGACTATCTTCTATTGGCTCCTCTCAGGTGTCCGTCAGACACAAGCCCCACCTTCTTGACCTTTGTGGATTATGTTTGAGGTCAAAGGCTGTGCGCCGGCTGCTACGATACAAAAGCATTGTGTGTGCGCTCGTATGTGTGCGAGCATGCATGAACCTGTGTGTCCGTCCAGGCATATTCGTGATACATATTCATGAACCAACTCAAGTGAACTGAGACGCAAAGCATGCTGCTAAACAATCTGCCAGCTGCTGTCATGTGATGTTGCAGTTACTGAGATATTCAGTAACTTCTGTCTAACTAGGCAGAGATTAATTCAATATGGATTTCTATATTTTGAATCCTGCGGCTGTGTTTTAAAATCCTACTTTTCCCACCATAAATGAATGCAAAATATGTTTTCAATGCTTATTTTAAGCTAGTTTCCACTGCTTTTGCCTGGTATTTATCTAAGGTCCCATGTGTGCCATGAGTGGGAACATTTCAATTAGTGTGTGTGTGTGTGTGTGTTATCCTCATACGCCCTCTTTGACAGCCACCATCCTCTTCCACCTCTCTCTCCTTCCCGCCCAGCGACCTTTGACCCAGGAAACAGTCAAGAAGAGCTGCGATCAGTGACCCACTCAGAATGACCCCTCCCTGACAGCCTGTTTTAACTGTCACCATGGCAACCACGGTTCCTTTCAAAGGTTTGGGTGTGCAGTGATGTCCCTGTGAATGGACACCAGTCAGTCAGCCATCCAAACAACGAGAGAAATACAGAGGGGGGCGGGGT
Source organism: Trematomus bernacchii (assembly GCF_902827165.1). NCBI lineage: Eukaryota > Metazoa > Chordata > Actinopteri > Perciformes > Nototheniidae > Trematomus > Trematomus bernacchii. Next base: position 6,461,775 of record NW_022987608.1, on the reverse strand, counting down.
TTATTTCCTTAGTCAGCAGATTTCTGTTGTTTTCTTTCCCATTCTATTGACCTTTCTCCATTATTCCTGGCTTCATTCCCAAATGTTCAGTGTCACATCAGTGCCTAGCTGTTTTTACAATGAATTCTGAAGGAAACTACAGATTCAAGGTCTTTGTCGTACGTCTTTCCCACTTCCTGTCAACTGGTGTGAGGTTTCTCGCCATCCCGACAATAACTAGTAAGAAAATGAATGGAAATTCACTGTAAGAGCCACATTTCAGATATTGGTGGGCCAAAATAATCAGACGCAAGGCATCAGAACCGAGGAGGGGTTAACTACAGTGTCCCTCAATTTTCTCGTATTAACATCGCACAATGTCTATCAGCCCCCCGCATTGACTTCATATGTAATCTCTCTGTGCAAAAATTAAATAAAAAATGTTTTATAGAGTTGGACACAAGCTGTCATCCCTGCAAACCTGATACATCGTTAATATGATACAAAATCCTGCACATTTCTGGGCAGAGTTGTCTGTATTCAGCCTCTCACTGAAGACTTGTTGGAGCTTGTCGCTTACAGAAGTACACTGAAGAGAGTGATACGATGAATTGGCTCTTGATGTCAAGACCAGCTGCTCAACAATAGATATACTGTCCCATGGAGCTAAAATAGGAGTCACTCATTGTGGAGGGGCCATACTTCACTGTCTATAACATAGTTCAGTAACAGGCGGACCGCGGTCCGGATCCAGACGCCGACCTGACCAAATCTTTGGCGGAAATCGTGCTCCATTTAAGGCGGGGCCTCGCATATGACGCACACCTGTTAGCCTGTTCCACAATTCTTAGCACATGTACTTCCGAGTCAGGTCCTTCAGAAGCGATGCAAGAATCCTTCCTAGCCTCGGAAAACGGAGAATTGTGGAACAGGCTAACAGGTGTGCAGGTGTGCGTCATATGCGAGGCCCCGCCTTAAATGGAGCGTGATTTCCGCCAAAGATTTGGAAATTGGTCTGTGCGCAAAGCATTGTGGGGATTTTAAGACCGCGGAGTCTACACATGTGCAGCCTCGAAATTTCCCGCAACGAAGTACGCCGGCCTCGGTAGAATTCCAAGTATCCTGGACATTGGAACAATCCTTCGGTGGCACTCGATTACGTAGTATCCTTGAAATAGTGGCTCTGGAGCAGCTTTCCTCGACATTGAGAAACACCCAGGGAGAGAAGCGGAGAGGAGAGTGAACAGGCGTGTTAGCGGCAGACAGGGAGAGACAAATAATTACACATGGCGCTCTCCAAGAAGAGGAAAGTGGACAGTGAGAACAGAGCTTTTAACCCTGAGTGGACGGACTCATTCATGTTCATCCTGCCCACTGGGAGCACAGAACCAGTGTGTCTCATTCAGAGACCGTGGCGCTCATTAAAAGTGCCAATGTGACAAAACACAAAGTGTTTGACCAAACATTCCCTCTCAAGTCAGAACTGAGGTCACAAAAAATAAGCAGTCTCAGAGCCCAATATGATCAGTCCACCAGGATCTAAATTAAAACTAAATATCGTTCCAGGCTAACCAATGAGCACCTGCATGTGTGTATGAGAATGGCCCTGACACCATTTCAGCCCAGATTTAAACTCCTTGCAGGACAAGCTTGTGGACTGCAATATAAGAGGGAAAGAAAGAGAAACTTTAAAACTGTTCAATTGTCATGATGTGTAAAGACTGATATTGTTCTATAATCGGCTGAAACTGTTAAGTCATGATGTGAAACGGCTAACAAAGAAAAAGGGAAACTCAAGCTGCTGCTACACTTTATTTTATTTATCTAAAATTAAGCACTTTTAAGATGCACATATTTTCAAAAGCTATTTTATTTATGTTCTCTATTTTATTTTTAAATGCAGCCCGAGAGGAACATTACACATATCCACAGTATTTTACTGTATATCTGTATAGTTCAATGTTAATTGACAATAAATATTGTTGTTTTTGAATTGTACTTTCTTTATTTGATTGGCAGTCTTTTGTTGATTACATGCAGACGTTGATACAGCTACAGGCTACTTCAATATATATCACACTAATTCATAAAGCAAGTTAGACATTTTGATGTTCCGGACCTTTGCATGGGGAGATTTTCTCGAACTGGACCTCGTTGAATTTTAGTTCAATACCCCTGGTCTATAAGGTCTGCTCTCCTTTATCTACATTACATTACATGTACTTTTATCCAAAGCGACTTACATACTCAATACTACATCTCCTTATTCATCTTCTTGCTCTGGGCAGCCATTAGACTTCAAACAAATACAAACAAAAACAAGTGCACCTGCTGACCGATGTCTTGGAAAAGAGCTGTATGCATAATGTTTCATTGTGTTTGTGCATGTTGTTATATAAGTTATGATGGTGTACCTGAAGGCGTTCTTGCAGTGGTACGGTCATGTCTCCTGCTTTCAAAGAGTGAAGCCTTTCACTATTTACACTTCTACAGAGGCCTTTGATAAAATGAAGGATTGGGCCTTGTGTGAGTGTGTGTGTGTTTGTCTGTGTGAGTGTGTGTTTGTGTGTCTGCATGCGTGTGTCTTCAAAGGACTGCAGTCCACTCATATCTTCATCAAAACACTCAAAGACATTCTTCAGCTGCTTAGCCTCAGTTGTTATTGAACGTTTTTATGGGGCTGCATGTGAATACCTAGAAAGCATTGCTTGTTTTTTTTCTAACTTTTGACACTTTTATTTGAAATTAGGAGCTAATTTGCCAAATAAATGTCATTCATACCTAGGCCAAGGAGGTTTTGGTTCGGTTTATGGGTTTGTCAGCGGGATTACGCAAAAACGACTTGCCTGATTGTGTTATGACACTTGGGGCAAGGGTGTAGCTTTGACCAAGTAAGAACACATCGAATTTTGGAGCGTTTTCAAATCACAGGGCGTACATTTAACAATATTATGGAAACATTCTTGGCAGAGTTCTGTGCTCACATCAGACATTTGTTTTTGATTTATTATGCAAAGAAAACAAGGTTCCTCACAAAGGAGATGAAGATAAGTGTGTCACAAATGGATTTTATACATTTGTAACATATTTTCTGTGGCCATGTCTTTGCCTAAGATTGCTACCTCTAGCTTTGCCTTGCAGTCTGTCCAAACTGATCTTAAAACTCAACATCAGGCACATTTTATTTCGCACTGATTATCCTTTGATGTAATATTTCATTGCTTTGAACACCACAACCTTAATTCTAGAAATATCAAAGATATATATCCTTAAGAATATCTATATATGACTAGATTCTGCTAGTGTTAACAAAACCATTATTTAAATACACATTTAATAGAAAGAAGTGGAGCCTTTTATAGCAAGAGTCTTTTGCCATAAACCAGGTTATGTGTGGTGAAAAGAGTTTCATTTTTCATGAAACAATCCTGTATTTGAATGAGGAAAAAAAAACACAAAATGATGTGACTGTATGATGAGGTCAGGTGATGAGTCAGGGTGCTGGTAGCAGTGTGAACTGGGCATAAAGAGTTGTTGTCTGCTGCCTTGTGGGCTCAGATGTTCCTTTCTGTTTCTGCTGAGTCACCCGTTGCTTAACCTGAAGCTTTTTGAAGTGAACCTCAACACACTAAACCAAAAATTAGATTACAGTGGATTAGACTTCTTTAGTAGGTGGGAATGAAACTCCGGGCTTGGTTGACAGTGACGATGCAGAGTGATCGGTCGCCTCCCTGGGGATTGATTTGATTGGCTGATTGTCAGGAGTAGTGATGTCAGCATGTGATTCGATTGGCTATGTTTCCGGGAGGATGAGGTCAGCAGTATGGTGCTGATTGACTGACTCATCTCCTTTTTTTTATACCAGCATCTCCTTATTTCCTGTTTGCTGATCATCCCTGTTCGTCAGCAGAGGGGTAATGCTGCTGACGTTCACTTTATTTATAGTTATTTTAAGCATACGTTCCTTTTGCCATAATCTCAGA
>NW_022987608.1:6369852-6452352 GCF_902827165.1 Trematomus bernacchii | reverse complement strand
AGGCCTTCACCTACGACCACGTGATGGACATGGACTCCCATCAGGAAAGCATCTACACCAACTGCACAGAGAGTCTCATCGAAGGCTGCTTTGAGGGCTACAACGCCACCATCTTTGCATACGGACAGGTTGGTCTCCTGCATGCTCCTACATCAGCAAACACACACATTGCATCACTCCAAGGGAGGAAACTTCTCTCCAGCGAGGTTAATGGCAGCATGTGATATGAAGCTTATTTGACTTCATATCATCAGACCAGCTAGGAGGGAGTGAACAGGCTTCACAGTCAATACACGATCAGCTGACATGTTCCAACCTGCCCTCACAAGCGCAGCTTTATATTGGCTCTGATAGATTAGCCTCAGAGGTAGAAAGGGAGTTTATTACCCATACTAAAGTGTGAGCAGATTGCCTCACCAAATACCAGAGCAGGGAACTCAAATGAAAAGTCAAAACATCATTCAGAGGCATTACACAGATAAAACACTGACCTCCCAACGCTTTACAGTTACAGGTTATCTTGGGGGGGGGGGGAAATACCCTTTTTTTTACATATTTATTCTTTCTATTCTAATATCTGTATGGTTCATAATAGCTTACATTTTTTTTTACACTTCATTTCTGTATGGATTAAGCAACTAAAACTAGTGAGCTTTTTATGTGCCAATTTTGTTTCTTTCCACCTCCTGTTTTTATGCTAAGCTAAGCTAACCCACTTCTTGGTGTAGCTTGATGTTTGTCTCATGTTGTCTCAAAAGATTGATTCCACTATCATGTTTGTCTCATGATAGTGGAATCAATCTTTGGCAAGTATAGGCAAATATGGGTATTACAAAAATAATTGAACTTTTTTTGAAATAATCTATCGAAAATAAACTGAAGTATACTACATGTTTACACCAATGCATAGCAGCAAATTGAAGGGAAATGCATAGCTCAAGTGTACTTTAAATTAATATTTCCATAGACTTTTTTGGACCCTGTGATAGAGTGAAGCCTATACAGACGTTATGGAACAAGCAAAAGCAGGTGCAATAACATCAAAGCCTAATGTATACAAAATAGTTTCTATAAGCCTTTATTGCATAATGTAAAGACTGGAAAGAGAGAATGAAAGAGAGAGTAGACTTCCTGCTTGACATTTCCCACTGCAGCGGTTAAACTTCCCCTCCTCTTAATCGTCCCCTCGGCTCTTCTGCTTTCTCTTCATTATTCTCTCCTCACATTGTTCCTGCAGCCCTTGTGTTCCTGTCAAAGAGCCTTTCACAGTGCACCGTGGAGGCCTCACACACACATGCACACACAGGAGCATGTGCACAAACTCAGCACTCACACAGGTGTGGTCTCACACTGTCTTTCTCTCTCTCTCATATATCACACACACGCACGCACACGCACACACACACACGCAAACACACACTCCTGTCAGGGTCTCTTTCAGTTGTTAGACGGGGAGCAGAGGGGGATGATGTGTGGATTTGAGCTCAATGTTGCATTCCTCTTGTTGTCCCCACGGCGACAACCACGTCCCCTCTAACCCCCTAAAGACCACTCAGAGATGCACCCCAACATCTGAGTCTCAGAATTTAGTTAGTTCAATGCATGAATGAAAACGGATGCAATCATCTTCAATTACAATACTTTATTACAAATACGACTGTTTGGTTATTAATTCATTTTGTGATGAGTAAGATTCAAATATTTGTTATGTTTTTTAACCCCATCACGATTTAAAAACAAGCACAAAAATATGCCAAACCCTTGTGGTTATTTTTATTGAATGACAAATAATAATATAAACAAAAATACTTTAGAATAACAGAATCCTTAAAAAAACTAACTTAAATTAAACCAAAGATGCATGTGGTCCTTGAATAAAAATGCCATACTGTTAGCAGAGTAATGAAAAGTAATTTTTAAATGACGATAGCCAAAACCGTTTCCATATCTGTAATTCATGAAAATAAATGCTGTAAGCGGACTGCCTGGTTACTATAACAAACCGACTTTACCAGCATCTGTGTAGGGATGATTCTGTCCCAAGCTTCTCGATCCATGTAGCAGTTTATATGCTGAAAAAACATTAAACCACATTACGAACACTCATAATCAGAGCTGACATTATTGATGACTCAGTCTTTTCCCCCACGCCCAGACAGGGTCGGGGAAGACGTACACCATGGGAACCGGCTTCGACGTCAACATCGGAGAGGACGAGCTGGGTATCATTCCCCGCGCCGTCAACCACCTGTTCAGAGGCATCGAGGAGCGCCGACAGACTGCCACCGAGCAGGGCCGGCCTGTTCCCGAGTTCAAGATCAACGCACAGTTCCTGGAGGTGCAGAAACACACACACACACACTGAGGAAGATAAAGAAAATGCACTAAAATAACCTAGAAATGGATGCAATTACCAGCACTTAAATCATCCAGGCCACTTAAGCTCCATTAGGGAGATGTAGGTAGAGCATGCAGACAGCACGAGGTCAGAGGTCAGCAGAGGGTGTAGGGGTTTCAGGGTGTTAAAGCGTCCAGATGACCCTACAGCCATTAAACTGTCATTAATCAGCTCCTGGCTTTATTTTTAACCGCCAACGAGTGTCTGCTAGCAGCTGGTGACGAAGCAGCTGAGGGGGAAAGATGGGTTTTAGAAGTGAAGCAAAATAACAGATGTTATAATGACACCGACTGTTCTTGAAATAATATGTGTACTTTCTTTTTTCTGTTATTTATTAATCCTACTTTTCAGTTATACAACGAGGAGGTGCTCGACTTGTTCGACTCGACGCGAGACATCGAGGCCAAGAAGATGCGATCCACCATCAAAATCCACGAGGACGCCAGCGGAGGCATCTACACCGTGGGGGTCACCACCCGCACCGTCGCCACTGCAGAGGAGGTCAGCTTTAACACTCGAGAATAATAGTTTTGCTCTGACCCCATCTTTGTCCATCTTTTTGGGCTGTATTTACTTAGAATTGGATTTAGAAAGCATTTTTTTATCATTATAACCCCATCCGAATAAACTTGTTCTGAAATGGATTGATACTCTGCTCACCTCACTATGAAATGAAAGGCTTCCCCACTAAGGACAACACCAGGCACACGAAATGATGAGATATAGCCATAAACCTGTTTAATATCTCAATATTACTTGTTATAGGTAAACAAATAAAAAAGTGTACTCAGTTCCCATACTGTCCCTTTTAGTATACTGCTTAAATATAACTACTTGTTGAATTAAAACAACTAGAAATACATTATTTTCAAAGTCAGTTTCTCACAGCACTGAAAAACTACATTTGTAATTTTCAGTAGCAAGAAAAGCCTCCACATAAATCCCTGTGAACTGAGGCACTACTTTCTGCTGAAAAAATATTCCCTGAAAAGCTGCTGGTAGCCAGGTCTGTGGATAAATGAGGGCACAATGAGAAAAATAGACAATATATTACTAAATTCTTCTATACAAATCTCCACACAGTTTCTATATGAATATCATCAATTAACCTGAACATTTCTGTATGTTGTTAAATGTCCTTCCTCTCTCCCTGTGTATTCTTCTACAGATGATGCAGTGTCTGAAGCTGGGCGCTCTGTCTCGTACCACCGCCAGCACTCAGATGAACTCCTCGAGTTCGCGCTCTCACGCCATCTTCACCATCCACCTGTGCCAAGTTCGAGTCTGCTCTCCTGACAACGACGTACGTACTGTCACACACAGCAGTGGATCTCTGCTAATCCTGAATGTAGATGTCACTGATGTTTTGCTAGACTGAGTTGATCATCAGCTGCAATGTCATTATCAAACCTTGCTGAAGATTTGATCCCCTTGAATGTCTTCTTCTTCCTTCTCTTTCAGGATAATGAAACAGACAACCGTCTAGCCGGCGACTCGGAGATCAATGAGTTTGAGACGCTGTCGGCGAAGTTCCACTTTGTGGACCTGGCGGGTTCTGAGAGACTGAAGAGAACTGGAGCCACAGGAGACAGAGCTAAAGAGGGCATCTCCATCAACTGTGGGCTGGTGAGGAAGCTTGGAGCATGTCTGAGTTAGATATTTTATGATACACTATAAAGGGAAGTCATAATCATATACTGTACTTCATCCATTATGTATTAAATGCATTACCCATCTTCTTATTGAGCTAGTGGTCATTCTACAGTATGTCAGTGAGTGTCAGTTCATGTTGTGGAACAAGAGAGACCCCAGGTGGCTAGAAGATGAACTGCACATGTTTTACATAGCACAATGATCCTTATTTTTTTTTATGTTTACCCTTAAATACCAAATCACAAACGTGTTGTTATTCCTTATCTCCTCTCAGCTTGCTTTGGGAAACGTCATCAGTGCTCTGGGAGACAGGAGTAAGCGCTCCACCCACGTGCCGTACAGAGACTCCAAACTGACCCGGCTGTTACAGGACTCACTAGGAGGAAACAGGTTTGTAAACACTGTGTCCTAATATTGATTTATCCTTCACAGTGGACCACAAACCATGTGTTATGTTGCTGTAAAAGTTGACAAAACTGCTTTGTGATTAAGCTGTCTACAGAAGTGCTACCATTTTTAACCAGTAGATAGTACAGTATATACCAAAAAGAAAATGATCTGAATTTACAAAGGTTTTCATGCACCCAGTGGGTAAATTGTTTCCTTAACCATGGCAAAGGACATGGCAGAATTTCTTTTTGAATAAACCAATCACCTTACTTCATTTTTTTTGTTCTCCAGTCAAACAGTGATGATCGCCTGTATCAGCCCGTCCGATCAGGATTTCATGGAGACCTTAAACTGTCTGAAGTACGCCAACAGAGCCAGAAACATCAAGAACAAAGTGATAGTGAACCAGGACAAAGCCAGCCAGCAGATCAGCACCCTGAGGACGGAGATAGCCCGGCTGCAGATGGAGCTGATGGAGTACAGGACGGTAAGAAGGAGAGGAGATGGAATAAGACATAAGAGATCAAGAAATGGTTGGAGAAAAAATATCTAATAATATTAATGATCCATCAGGGGAAGCGTATGGTGGGTGAAGATGGCATAGAGGGCGTCAACGACTTGGTCCACGAGAACTCCATGCTGCAAACAGAGAACAACAACCTGAGGGTGAGAGTGAAGGCCATGCAGGAGACCATCGACGCCCAGAGAGTCAGACTCACTCACATCCTCAGTGACCAGGCCAACCAGGTCCTGGCTCGAGCAGGTGGGCAAAAAACGACATTACAATGCGACCTAAAACCTGGGAAATTAGTAAGGAGTACTGCAATTCCAATGAACTTGTCTAAATGTGAATGGCTAGTTCTTCAAGCTAGTTGCTAATGTCAGTATGTAACTTGCTCACAATGACTGTGTGCTATCATACCGAGGCTTAGCAGGTTTGTTTACAGTGTTTATTTAGTGTGAGCAATGCATGCTAACAGTTGCTTATTAGCGCTAAACACAAAGTACAGTTGATACTGAAAAGGACTGGAGAGTCTTTTTATAATTTGACTTTAACGACCTACTGATGCAGCAAGCGCTTACTGAAATGAATGTCAGAGAAGGAGTTTAAGAATAAAGAAAATCTTTGAATGCAAGGTATTTTATGTAACAATAATATATTATATATCAAGTATTTCTTCTCTGCCAATGCAAAGTCAACTTTAGTATTTGAAAAGTGATGCCTTTAATTCTAGGTGAAGGCAGTGAAGAGATTGGGAACATGATTGAAAACTACATTAAAGAAATCGAGGAGCTCAGGTATTTGCTGATTTTATGGTAGTATTTTATTGTTAATATTCATCCGCAGCCTTTGATAGTAATCTAAACACCTGACTTTCCCCCTTTTTTAGAGCAAAACTCCTTGAAAGCGAGGCAGTGAACGAGAACCAAAGGAAGAGTCTTGCTCGGGCCTCCACGCGCTCCTCGCTGTACACCGGCCCCGCCAGCTCCTTCTCCACCAGAAGGAGGCCAGCGACGTCATCGAGATGGCCAAGAAAAGCCTGGAGAGACTCAAGAAGAAGGAGAAGAAGAAGAAGAAGAGGTATTGTGCGCGTCTCAACCATTCAAAACATAAAATCCACCAAAAACAATTATTGAATCTTCTAAAACTCCTTAGAGGGGAATAGAAAAACACAAGCGTTGTGAAGAAGCTGAATGGGAGACTTTGGTTGTCTTTCAACAAGGGGAGGATGTGTGAGCTGGTGTGTTGTGGGTAATTATCTCCTGGCTCCGTGCATTAGGATGTAATGCAGGTGTAAGGGAATGTCAAATTAGACAAGATGACAGTGAGAGCTGTTTTCGTTGTTTTCGTCTGTCGAGTTCTGGCACGCTGTAGCACACTTTTTCTTGCACACCAGGAGTCCGAAATAGTTTGAATTCTAAATGAATGTTACAAAGCTGCGCAGCTCTTAGTTTATTCTGTTTAAACCCTGTATTACTGCACAGATCAAATCCAGTCGTGGCTCTGTAGGATTGTTCCCAACTTGTATGATTGACAAACATTTCCAACAACTTTTGAGTGTCAATAAGTCAAATGTATTAAATAGATTTGACATTTTCATCATTCATATTATTTATTATCCATATTTTTGGCATTAAGCCTTTTAAAAAACAGTAAAAGAACGGTTATCTCTCCTGCTTATTGTTTTTTTGGTCAAATCAGTTTTTGTCATCTGCTTCTCCATAAGCAGTGTTCATCATTTGAACACACTGTGTTAGTGAGAGTCTCTGCACTCCCACCATCCTTTCTGGCTGCTCTCTCACTCTCTGCCTTTCTCCTATTTTATAATATTGCCCCAACTTCTGCGCCTGTCTGCCGTCTCCACCTCCTCCTCCTCACCTCCACACCTCACCATCCCCACTCCCATCCCTCTCTCTCTCTGAAGACTGAGGCGATGTGAGGAGAATCACCAGCAAGCGGTTGAACACACCAGGTTTGCTACATCCCACCCAGGATCGGGTCAAATCTGAAACTGGAGCGCTGCAAATGTTGTCCTTTTGTGCTTGTAATGGAAAGGATTTCAGTTGATTGTTAACCTGCGGCCAATCCCAAATCTTCCTCCCTAAGTTCCTGAATAAACTAATAAACTAATCTCTAACTTTTTCCGCACCTACAGGTGGTTTACACAAATGTTAACCTGCTCTAACCTCTTCTTCTCAACCCGCTGTTCTCTCACCGCACACAGCCAGATGTTGATCAGATTTGAACATAGTAGTGTCATAACCTTAAAAAAGGGTTTGACAGTGAGCAAAACATTCCAGGAGAATTACGTTTTTCTGACGCTAGTCTGTACAATTTGGTCAACAACCCTTCCTCAAATGAAATAAGTTTGTTCTAACAACATTATGTTTTTCCTTTCCCAGTTTATCATTAACGCCACACCCCGTGCAATCACAGTGAAATCCTTCATTAAAACACTGACTCCACATCTTCTCCTGATCTGATCGAGTGTATAATGTAATCGTTTGCATGTGCACTTTACCCCTCCTTGTTTTAATTCAGTTAGTCTAAGCTGCAGTATAATAACTCAACCGGATGCTGGCTAACAGTCTTTTCCACTTTCAGTGTCATCAAAGAGGAAGTGCCGGACAACGACCACGAGCGAGGCAACGACGAGGCAGAGGTCAAGCTTTTTGATTGCTATTTAAAGGTCACACATTTCTTAAATGAGTATTTGTATTGTTTATTTCATGCTTGTGTTCTTATATCTCCACAGGAGGGCAGTGACCATGAAGAAGGTGAGGATCCAGATGGAGAAGAGGAGGACTTTGACATGGCGGGAGAAGAAACGTCTGACGATCTGACTCCGAAGACCAGGAGGAGAAAGGTAAGATTAGCCCTAGGTAGAAAGTCATTCTAGGTAATAAATTGCAAGATACTTCAGGAACTAATGATGCGTTTGTGTGCAGAAAACGTCCAGGCAGACCTGGCCAACATCACCTGCGAGATCGCCATCAAGCAGAAGCTGATCGACGAGCTGGAGAACAGCCAGCGGCGTCTGCACACTCTCAAGCAGCAGTACGAACAGAAGCTGACGATGCTGCAGAACAAGATCATCGACACACAGCTGGAGAGGGACAAGGTGCTGCATAACATGGGTAAGAGGCACGTGCAAACAGATATCAGTAACGGTTGCTAAATACACTCCTAAATGGATAATATTAAGGTATTCTTTCAAGATTCAAGGCTTTTATTGTCATTTGTACATAGCTACAGTGTAGTCATGTCAATGGAAATCTTAGGTCACAGGCTCCTCCAACAGTGCAACACAATAAAACTGATAAAATAGTGCAAGTAAATACAAATAAAATAGAATAGAAATAGTCCAAGAAGAGTCTATATACAAGTAATTGGAATATGATATATTAGATAAATAATTAGTAAGTTGCAAACAGATGAATTTGGATGTTCTTTCAAAAGTTCAGGTGTTTAACAGTCTCATGGCCTGTGTTGTTTCCTTGCTCAGGTTCAGTGGGGTCGGGTACGGATGAGAAAGCCAAGAAGATAAAAACGGAGTACGAGAAGAAGCTGAGCTCCATGAACAAGGAGCTGCAGAAGCTGCAGTCGGCTCAGAAGGAGCACGCCCGCCTGCTGAAGAACCAGACGCAGTACGAGAGGCAGCTCAGGAAGCTCCAGCTGGATGTGACCGAGATGAAGAAGACCAAGGTAATCTAATAGTTTCATTTGTTTTTCAATGACACACTCATGTCGTTGCAGTGCTGATTTCTCTCCTGCTGTGTTGTATTTCTCCACCAGGTGGTGCTGATGCGTCAGATGAAGGAGCAGCAGGAACGAAACAGAGCCACAGAGTGCAAGAGGAACAGGGAGATCGCCTCTCTGAAGAAAGACCACCGCAGAGCCGAGGTGACAGAGATTGAAACATTCAACAACTTTTATCCGATTAGCTAAACACATGAGCAAAAATATAAAAAGAGTAGACCGCTCTAAACTCCCTTTTCTTTCCTTATCCTTCCTACAGCACCAACTGAAGCAGATGGAGACCCATAAAAGACAACAGGAGATGATTCTTCGCAGAAAGAACGAAGAGGTGAGACTCGCATGAGGGAAAATAGTTGACAATATCATATGTTTTCATTTGACTCCAATATGCCTCTCTCTTTTGTGATCTGTTCCAGGTGACGCTCTCAGGCGGCAGGTGAGGCCCCTGTCTGGGAAAGTGAGCCGAAAGGTGACTCCTGAACCTCTGCAGGAGTCTCATAGAGCGTCCCCAGGAAGGATGCTTACATCTGGAGCGTCCCAAGCTAATGGAGCAAGGTGCGGCATCCGAACGTGTTTATGTGTGTATCAGACAGTGGAGAGTAAAAGAGTTTTAACAGTCCCATGTCTTTCAACCTCAGGAGCTCCCCAGTGCGGATGGGGAGTATCTACCTCAACAGGACGGCCAGGACCAAATGGCAGTCACTGGAGAGACGAGTCACTGACATCATCATGCAGAGGATGACCATCTCTAACATGGAGAGTGAAATGAACAGACTGCTGAAGGTAAAATGACTTCCTTTCTGTGTTCCTCACCATGTTTTACCCTTGACCTCGATGGCAAACGTGATGATTTCAGGATTTTGGACAACCACAGTTCTAAAAGAATATGACTTTAAATGTTGCTGCTGCAGGGAACTGTGGGGCGATATTATCTCCATTTGCTATCTTAAAGGGGACCTATCATGCAAAATGCACTTTTGTACGTCTTTTATACATGAATATGTGTCCCCGGTGTTCCAGGGAACTCACCAAGTGTCAGAAAAACAACCCTCTCTATTTTCCTCCATACCCAAATCTCTAAAAAAGGGGCTGCAACGGATCTGATAAAAACTGATCCAGATTTGAACACTTTACTGACGTCAGGACGGTGGCGCTACGGCTATTGGGCCAACTCCACCAATCAGGAGGAGACAGCCACGGCCATTGCCGTTCGAAAGCGCTGGAGACGCTGTAGTACATATGCCAGGCCTGTAGGTGGTGCTGTTCTCACAGAATCAGCCCTTGCAAAACAGAGCTAGAAATGGTCAAATTGAGCAAAATGAGGCATGGCTAAAATGCATGATCTGTTTGGTATTTTGAAAAAAAAAAAGTATAAATATGCCTTATATAGTATGGTCCTACACTATATTATTCAAATATAGCATGATAGGTCCACTTTAAAGGATGGTCCAGTGTTTCAAATGTGAAAGTCAATGAGAAAGGAAGAATTGTATCAGTTTTTTTTGCGTTTAGGGTATTCATCCACTCAATACTTCTCGTTAATTTACCCAGCTAAGGGACTTTCCTTAGCAAACAAAACCACTTGACTGCAGCCTTTGCCTCATCCAAAACAAAATATTTGCAGAAAATGTAGTACACATTTTTTTGATACAAATGATAAATTAAAGCCATTGCTGTACATATTTCTAGATTCAAACTATATTTCCAAAAACCCAAAGTTATAAAGTGATGCTGTCAAATAAAGTTTTTTTAATTGTTCAAATCCAATATCTTCGTCTCTTCTTCTTCTTCTATTGTTCCATTAGCAACGGGAGGAGCTCACCAGGCGGCGGGAGCGAGTGTCCAGAAAAAGAGAAAAGATTGCGGTGGATGGTGCAGACGCCGACCGCTCCCTGGCCTCTCTGAACGAGGAGCTGGAGTCTCTGAGCGCCAACATCGACTACATCAACGACAGCATCGCAGAATGCCAGGCCAACATCATGCAGATGGAGGAGGCCAAGGTGAGGGGTGGGGGGAGGTCCAGGGATCTAGTTCCTTGGTAGTCATTGTAGAAGTAGATATATTTTTGTAAAAGTTTTTTTTAAATATTGTTGTTAAAGAAATTGCATGTTGCTAATATCATACAGAATTGTTGTCAAATGTCATGCAACATCCAATAACATATTTGACTCCTTAATCTCAACAGGTTAAGGTAAGCAAGCTAATGTTAGCTTTGTAAGTAGGTTCAGCTAGCATCGTAAAACCTGGCAGTAATAAATATTAGGCATTTTTTTCTTTCTACAGAGGGCTAGCATGTTTCCTGTTTTCAGACTTTGTGCTAAGCTAAACTAACCAACTGCTGGCGGTAGCCCTATATTTAACAGAGCAATAAAATAGTAATATCAATCTTCTTGTCTAACTCGCAAGAAAGTGAGTTTGTTTATTTCCCAAAGTGCAAAAGGTCTTCTATGGTCAAATACAGTGTCTTATTACTGGGTTTCTCATAATGCCACTTTATTGATTGTGTTTTTATTCTGGGTTACAGGAGGAAGGAGACACAGGGGATGTGGTCGCTGTGATCAGCTCCTGTAATTTATCAGAGTCCCGCTTCCTTCTGGATCATTTCATGACCATGGCCATCAATAAGGTACCTACTGCTGACTTCATGTTATTTCAGTCTTAATGTCATCAGTGTTTGGGTTTTCATTCTAGCAATTACAACAGGTATATTCAGGTTTCTTCATGACTCTGGATGCAACCTGACAAACCCTTTGCTTTTACCTTTTAAGATAAAAAATGCAACCCCATCTTCGCATGTTAATATAGCACAGTTCACTCAGATAACGTGAGCACTGCTTTTTTATATATATGATAACCGTAACTATGCCAATTTGATTTCTTTGTTATCATCTGTGTTGTTGGTTGTTATGACAACTTGAATACAATTTCGTCTTGATCTCCCTTTCGTAGCCATGGCTCCTGTACAGGACGTAATGAGAATTTAAATAGAACAACTTAATTAAATTGTGTTAAAATTAGATTAGATAAGATTAGATTTGCTGTTCCAGTAAGGAAATTAACCCAGCAGCATAGAACAAGAAAAAACAAATGAAGAAATTGCAAATTGGTTTTGCCTGCTTCTCCAGTAATTTCTTCTTGTGTCATCAGGGTCTGCAGGCGGCTCAAAAGGACTCCCAGCTGAAGGTGATGGAGGGCCGGTTGAAGCAGACAGAGATCAACAGCGCCACCCAGAACCAGCTGCTGTTCCACATGTTGAAGGAGAAGGCGGAGATCAACCCGGAGCTGGACGCCCTGCTGTGCAGCGCTCTGCAAGGTCTGAAACATCCAATCATAACCAGTCTGTGCATGTCAATCATAACCTTTCTTTCATGGCTCCATTTATTTTGTAGGCCAAGAAAAATTATGAAATAAAAATACCTGGCCTGTGAAATAAAGTGCTGCTTTTTTCTCATCTTTGAGTTTGATTTTGATTTGTTTGCTTGTTTTTCTCGTTGTTTGTGCTGGTGAACTCAGTTAGTAGGTTACCTGTCACCAGGTGAGTATCCGTTACAATGTGACTTGTTTGAGAGAGCGGGGCACATGCACAACACAAGATTTCCAAAAGATTTAGAGACCATATTAAAGGAAAATAAACGATAAGATCATAAAGAAAATGTTACTTTACGTTTATAGCCTTATACATTTTGGTTCTGCATTTTGAAATTGTGTAAAAAAAAAAGTTAAGGCACATCAAATGCTTTTTGTTTTTTAAAGGAAATTGCATTTTTTACTAAAACCTTCTTTTTTACACCCATATAAATATCTTAAGAGATAAGATGCAGTTACATAGAAATATTATACATGGTGAATGGTATGTATACCTCCTCTTATATTCAATGCAATAATGTAATTATATTTTTAAAAGTAGATAAGAAATCTTGTAGTGTGCATCAACCCGAAATCCTCCTTTGTGAAATCTAACCAAGTCGAAGTAACCCGCCATAACGTGCATGATGTGTTTTTGTTACGTTTCCCCCGTTATCCCCCCTGTTAGCAAGTCCCACTCACTAAAGTCACTAAAACTGAACAGAAAACCCCACGCTGCAGCAGGACTCGAAGCTGAACACAGCAGTTTGTGTGTCTGTATTTCTGTTGTATCCGTCACATGCTTTTTCCATTCTTCCTCCACACAGGACACCACTGTAGCTTCTGGTTGTGTGTTACATTAAAAGTGTCTCTTTGCTCTAAACCTTAACCAGGTGACCCCTGCCCTTGTTATGAGCTGCTGAAGCCTTAGTCATTGTTGTGCTGTAATACTCTAGCTTTCTGACTGGACGTTGTCTTGTGTAAGGCTTCTTGAAAACACACATGCTTTTCAAATGTACTGAGGTATCCTGTTTTCCACAGAGAAACGGAGATGACAGCAGTAGTGACGAGTCTACCAGAGTCCAGCTGCAGAGGGCAGGTAAATACAGACACACAGAGGGAAAAGCCGAGGTGGGATTGATAACATCAATTAGGGCTGCACTAGCCTTATTAGTATTGTTTAAAAAAAAGAGGTGCATCCTATCTCTCAAGAGTAGTAACACACAGTGCTGTATTGATTTGAAGTCACTGGCTAACATGACATTGAAGCTATTGGGAGAAAACTGAAATTATCTATTATTAATTGATTCATGACACATCAGTTATCAAAAGTTGTGCCACATAACACATTACACTATGCTTTGTTCATATGATCATATTAGCATGTATTGGGTGATTGTTTACCCCTCACTTTGTTTCAGCACACTGGCATCAGATCTATTGAAGTTATGTGGTGAATCCAGACCCAGAGGCAAGGTACTGTACAATCCAACATGGCTAACTGATATACTGTAAACATCTTAGTAGACAAATGATCCAATATGCTGTAATAATAAATAATACCAATTCTGTTTGACATTATTAAAACCACATGTTTTTCCATTCAACAGTCGTTATTTATAGGACCTGAATTAATGACTAACTGGTCCGTTAACTTGTGAGTCAGACGAATATTGAGCCAAACACTTGCACTCCCTCAGGCTCGCAGACGGACCACCACCCAGATGGAGCTGCTGTACGCCGGCAGCGGGGACTGTGACTCCCCCACCGGAGACTTCCCCCTGCTGCCCCTCTCAGACTACCTGGAAGGGTCTGCGGACATGCAGGGTCACGCTCTCAGTCAAACCCCTGACTGCGAGCAAGCTGTTCCTCCATCTGCACCGTCGGCCCGACCAGCTGGCATGTAAGTGTTGGGGGCAACATTTCCTTCCCAGTGGAAAACCGATATATGGATATTTCTCTCTGTAATGTTTAACAATATTTCGGTTTTGCCTCCCATACTAATAATACAAACGTTTTCCGTCTATTTTCCTGCCTGCAGTTCTGGAGCCAGGTCACCTACAGGGACAGAGAGGAGGCCGGTGGAGCGTTCGCCCCTCAGCCGGAGGAAGGGGCAAGAGAAGGGCGCCACGGCAACGCACATCCCAGGACCCATACACACACATCCGCCTAGCACAGCAGAGGCTAAAACTAAAGGCAGTGACCACAAAGCACTGTGAGTGAGAGAAGTGAGAAGTGACATGTGAAAAGTGACAGAAAAGGATACATTCATATTCATTATAAGAATATATGTTCCTCTATTTCTGTGTTAAATATTTTATCAAACCTGATAACATTTAAATAAAACATTTTTCTAATTTTAACCATCGAAATTGCAGTATTTTTTGCACATTTCTGTATATTCTGTCTATTTTCAGTCTGCTTTATATCAATAGTTGGCAACAATTTAGATTAAAATGCAATCTAGAAAACATATTTATATTTTTTCACTCAGCATCAGCTCTGCTCATAATTACCAACATAATTTGTTTGGGAAATGTAACCTTGTAAATTCCAGTTTGTTTACATAATACAGTTTTTTATGGAAACACAGTAAAGGGTTATGATAAGATTTTGAAATGTGCGTTTAACATTTTACTTTATATTACTTTGCTTTGTCATTCAGGTTGGAGGACTCGCCTGTATATGAAGGCCATAGGTAACGTTCATCTCTTAATTGGTCTTTTAAAATAGGAATCGATTTGATGTCTCCTTTTTTAAATGCAAACATAAAGTTATCTCCATTTTTTTTTCTACGTATCCCATCCACTGTAGTACTACTAGCCATTAGTTACAGCTCTTACCATATCATGTGTGTTTCAGAGGTGTGATAAACCCCGTGACGGCCCAGAAGAACAGCCGCGGGGTCAAACTGCAGTGTGTGTACGTAGCAGAGGGCCACACCAAACCTGTTCTCTGTGTAGACGCCACAGATGATCTGCTCTTCACAGGATCCAAAGGTAGAAAATGTCAACTCATAAAACATATTGCTCTCTCTATTACTTATTTTGTTTATTCCCTTACATACTGTATACTTTGTGTGTGTGTTTTCAGACCGTACGTGTAAAGTGTGGAACTTGGTGACGGGTCAGGAGATCATGTCTCTCGCAGATCATCCCAGCAGCGTCGTCTCAGTCAGGTACCAGAACGCAAAGCACAAGCTAGACATTTCTCAATGTCTGGCCTTAGAGAAATGACACCTTTTTATTATGTGAGGAATTCCATATCCTTATTAATTGTGGAAATAACTAGGTTTAGAGTATGAAATATATGCTTTATAACTCCCTGTTAAAACCTATTAACAATTTCACACAACCATTAACATATTTTATGAAATTATCTATTTTTTAAATATTTTTGTATAGCATTTGTTTACTTGGTTTACTATTTACTAATAATGCCTGTTACCTATCATTGTGATTATGTATTTTATTTGTTTGTTTCATTATTATTCTGGAGGGGGTGAAATATACATTTATTTTTCTGGAAAATCTAAAATGGCAATCAATATATTTGTAAAAAAATAAAAAGAATATGGTGATTTTGACGAATAATCATCCTTATTTGTTCTTTTTATATTTTAGGTACACTTCTAGTCTCGTCTTCACTGTATCCACTGCTTACATCAAAGTGTGGGACATACGAGACTCTGCCAAGTGTATCCGCACACTGACGTAAGAACAACACTTCTTCTGTCAACATCTTAAGCTGCACATATAATAACGGAGTATATCAAAGAATGTATTTTGCATCTTTGTGGATGTCAGGTCATCAGGACAGGTGGGTTCAGGAGACATCTGTTCGTCCGTCAGGAGTTTATCCATCCCACCAGGAGAGAGTCAGATCAACCAGATCGCTCTCAACCCTTCAGGCACCTTCCTTTATGCCGCCGCTGGCAACGCTGTGCGCATGTGGGACCTCCGAAAGTAAGTGCAAACACAGATTAGAGTCTAATAAGCATTTATCAAACATGAAGACAGAATTAATCTCCTTTCCTTTCTCTAGGTTTGCGTCCACAGGGAAGCTGACTGGCCATCTGGGACCTGTCATGTGTCTGACTGTCGACAAATTAGGCAACGGACAGGATGTGGTCCTCACTGGATCCAAAGACCATCATATTAAAGTAAGAGACACATAACTGTGATTGCATTCTGTTTGCATTCCACAAAACCTCACAAGATTAAGATGTATCATGGAAATATGTGTTTCCAGATGTTGGGTGGCAGAAGGCGCTCAGGGCAGCATCAGCTCCAGCCAATCGTTCGATCCCGCTCATCAGGACGGGGTGGAGTCTCTCGTGGTGCACGGGGACGTTTTCTACAGCGGCTCCAGAGATTTCTACATCAAGAAGTGGGACTTAGCCAGTAAACGGCTGCTACAGGTACACTGATCACAAAGCAAAACATGTGGAGCCAGAAGATATTCCCCCTTGATTTCATATATATGAGATAAAAAGAGTTTAAAAAAACACTGTATGTCCACTGAAGCACATCTAGTTCATCTAGAGGTACACATAGGTAATTACGAGATTTTTTCGACACCCTAAAAAGTGTCCAAATGGGCTCAAAATGTATATCAAGTCACTAGATGGAGGAGGAATAACATTGTCTTTAAAACTCTCAAAAATATATAATGTTTGTGTTTTGGCAATAAATATGACTGAATGAGTTGCTGAAACTGAAAAAACTAAAAGAAACCCACTATGTTCTGACGTACAGAAGTCTGCACTAACTAATGGGCTGTGGTTTCTTCTAGCAGTCAGTCAGTGCGCAGGCAGACTGGGTCAGCGCTCTGGGCATGGTGCCAGGCTCTCCGGTGCTCCTCAGCGGATGCAGAGGAGGGCTGCTACGTCTCTGGCACGCCGACTCACTCGCGCCCCTCGGCGAGGTCCGGGGACACGACAGTCCCATCAACGGCCTGGCCACAAACAGCAGCCAACTGTTCACTGCCTCAGAGTGAGTCACAAAACACACTCATCTGAATGTTCTGTTATTTCTCATTATCGTTAAACGTGTAAGGATTCTATTAAAGTTACTGAATTTTGAAGGTTGAAACGTGATTTTGATGTTGATTATAATCACCTGACTTTCGGTATTTTACTGTGTGTTTTTTCGGCAGTGATCGCACAGTAAAGATTGGGAAGCCAAAGGATCTCTGGAGGAAGGAGTCCACTGACCCCTGCTTCCAAATCATCACAGAACGTACCTGAAATCAAGGCCTTTATCCAATCAAAATGAATCCTTTGTGAAGCAGCTACACCACCCATGACTTGATGAAGTGTTGGAAAAGGAACCCAAAATACTAATAATTCCCGAAAGTGTGAAATAAAAGTATTTGAACAACACTGGTATTTCAGTGATGCTCCACAGGGAACAGTATCAGGGAAGTCTAATTAGATATGACGGCTCTCAGTCTTAAAAGCTGAGTGTATCTACTGATATTTTAGGTCAAGACAAATCACAGGGGAACCCCTCTAAAACTCCAAGGACTACAGAACAGCTGAGATGGACAGCATCTTTCATAGCTGCAACAAAACAACACAATTACTATCGACTTCTGTGTCAATCGATCCAGGAGTCGCTCCTGTGCTTTCAACATTCCTCTTCTCCGTTCAGCGCTAGACAACATGGATACCTTCTAAGCATATTTCACTGTAGCTGGAAAGACAAAAAACGTGTCTTGGTGAAATGCTTTGCTTTCCTTGCACCAATTGTCGGTTGCTAAATGAGTCCCAAAACATGGGAGATGTCCTGCTCACCAGCAATAACTGTGAGACTATCCTAAGTGTTCCCATGATGCGTGATGTGTTGTGTCTTCCTGTATTGCTCTCCAGTTTGTTCTTGGTTTGTGTGCTCTCCGTAAGCAAGGACCAAATAACTACTGAAGCTGAGTATGCTCTTATTATTCAGCTGTTACTGCCAACCCTCTCATGAGAGGCCTCTAAAAAACATATCCTGCTCCTTTGACAGGGTCTGACAAAAAAATGTGTTCGATAGTATTCATCATATCAACTGCTGACTGATGTTATTTTATTTAAATATGTGTATCATGGCATCACTGATATTATAGCCTATTGCCTTACAAAACCCAAACGCAGTAACTGCAAAAAAATATTTTGCTTTAGCTTCCTTGTCTATTTAACTGATGAACTAGTCTAATGAACTCTTGTATGATTTAATACATTTAAATGTGTAATTTAAAGTCATGAAGATTCAGTAGCGACAACAGATACTGCTGGTCTGGTAAGCCAGACTTGTTAGCTTTTAGAGGAAATGGTTTTATTTTTTCTCTATAACAATCTTGCTTAGCTACCAACCTTATGTCTGTGGACTTGAAACTAAATTCCTAAGGTGACAGAGAATGAAAACAATCTGGTTTTAAATACAACGAGGAAACGGAAAAGATAAGTTAGCTCTCACTAGCTAGTCTAAGTAGCTAGCCTTAACAAGGGTTTTACTTCCCTGTTTTTTAGGATTGTAAATTCTGTGGCATAATGATTTTGTAGCTGGTAAATCAGATGTCGAAAGTAACATTGATAAGACAATTTATAATATATAGAAGATTAGTTACTGCGTTTTGGCTTTGTATGGCAGCATAGCTTTTCAAGCAAAAACTGTTACCTAAAATATCAACCTTATCTGTGAATCAGTGTTAAAACCCAGGCAGAGTAGCTGTTACATCTGGATTAAAATGACCTCAATGTTTTTCCAAATGGCTTCAATAATTCAGTCTGATTTATTCACAAGTAGCAGATGGGTTTCTGCTCTCAGTATTCTCTGGGTGATAGACAGACAGTTTCCTTTAAGCATTTAGTTTCCTTCGCTGAATCCTTTTTACTTTCCTGTCAGCATGCTCTGTCAGGCAAGGAAACTTCACTTCCAGGGTTTTGATTCTTCAAATGAAAAGGTTACCCACTGAGATTTACTTTCCCGAACCATAAGTAGCTGTGCAAGTATGGCTCTGGAGCAAGTGCTTTAGAAAACCTTTGCTGGATTCTTAGCAGTTTTATGACAAGAGAGGCTGTTTGTTATATCATGAAAGCACCTTCAATTCTTATTCATGGGACGTGAGATTTATTTTGTGAAAGCATCTACCCCTGAAAGATGTGTGTATGTTTTGATTTCAGTCCAAATGATGCGAAACACTCATCTCATTTCTCAGTCCTGTCCATCTCAACTCAGTGTTTTCACAAATGTTTCAATACTCATATCAGATCATCCAATCTTTTGAATGTGAGTCTTAATTTATTTATTCGTTTGATCGATTTTGCTGATGTGTCTTCCTTGTAAATCTGAGATGTTGAACCCATTCCTGCCTCTGATATCCTATCATTGTTTAAGATGAACTACGTGAAATATACAAGATGGATTTCTGCATAATCAGATGAATTATCAGTGCCTGCAATAAATTCAACTTTGGAAAGTGACTGTATTGGTTGGATATTCGAGGTATGTTAGCGATGCTCGAGTCTAGTCAATAGGACAACAAATAATTGCACTGAAAAATCAAATTATTCCCCATTGCCTCATAGCAAGTGAATAGATCATGACTGAAACTGGTTTTCACTTTTGACTTGAATTGCTTAATGAATGATTTGAGTAGTGTTTCTAATTCCTAATGAATCTTCTTCAAATCGTGATTATCCTTCAAATATTTACTGTAAATCTGTTCTGTAAATACGTGTTTTCTCCCTGCTGATTCCCGTGCACAATTTCATATGATGATGAAATATCTGGTGCAGTGTGAAAATACATTTTAAAATAAAAAAATGTTTTACATGGGTGTCTTTTTTGTAACCATGCATACGAGCGTCGTGACCACAGGGTGGTAGTACTGTACAATGACGTGTACTTGTAATCTTATTGGATTTGATAAACTGGCAACTTTTGTTTCCCTGTATCCTCGCAATAATTTACATAATCTCTGTTATGTTCTTTCCTCACTATCATAATTTATCTGCTGATGTTTCCCTCCTCCTTCAACAACAGCCAGAGGCAGTAAACTGTAACATAGGATTGATTGAAGTACATAGAGGGGAAAAGACTAAGAAACTACCCCTGAAAAAGACAAATGAATGTGAACGGTGATGGAAGGATCAGTATTTAATGTCCAGCTGTACTGAGAGCAGCAGTCTGTTAATTGGCCTCAAAGAGTGCAACGCATTGTCTCTCGGCTGACTCATGCTGCCTTCCTTTGTTGTTTGTTGAACTGTATTCCTCTGCACTTAATACTACTGTGGTAAATGCTTTCCGGTGAGATAAGAAACCCCACAATGCATCTCATGTTTGCAGGCATGTGATTGATTTCATAATCAATCTCTGAAGCTATTGGTCCGCCGACTAGACCCTCTGTGGTATCGATCTTCTCATCTGTTTATTCTCGCGGTGGATTTAGCAACATGTAGTTCATGTAGTTCTCCATGTCCACTTGTTGCTGATGGTTGTGGTAGAGGAGCTGTAGATGTTGCACTAACATCTGTAGCATGGTCAGTAGCAGTACAGCAGTGAGCAGCATAGAGGTGGGAGAGGCGGGGGCTATGGCTTCATCGTTATCAGGAAATGATCGTATAGGACGTACACACGAGCCGTTTGCCCCCCAGAGCGTTTCGTCCGCAGATCTACCCACCTTGGGACCGTTACCGTTTGAGGGCTCCGTTTCCGCGGTTCCCTTACGGCCTCGTGTGGACGAACCGTGCATACGATAGAGAACTGTAGCAGATACAACCCGTTTCGTGTCCGTGTGGACGGGGCCTAACTCGTCAAGGAAATGATTAAACATATATATATTTTCCAACATCAACTCTAAGATTAACCCTAAATAGTTGTCATTTTTATCAGAAACATTTCCTCTACCAGAAAAACAGTAAAGACAGTGTGACCTTTTATCAAACTATCAACGCCCAATTGTTGGTTTACTAATGACAAGTTCCTGGAATACACCTTCAACTCTAGCTTTCACATTTGAACAAGTCTTTGTCCAACCAGCTTCTCAGGATGTTTGGGAATCCTAGGTCTACTCACATTCTTGGCACATTATCATACAAGCCAGATGATTAAGTTCCACCATAAATCAATAACAACTTCTCAGACATAGAGCGTGGGCAGAGAGTTCCACTTTCACTGTGCATAATCCATGATGAATTTGGATAATATATCCTCTAATCTGTTCAGTGAACACATTGATTTGTGGTGTGTGGGGGCTTACACCAGATGCTGTTGTTTCACAGTTAAATCCGTATTTAATGCGATGTGTACAGCTGCAGGTGCTCTTTCTTTCCTGAGGGATTCAAATCAATAACGGTTCATATTGGTGTGATGTCTGTTTACTGTAGGTGTTTTTGCCAGACTCCCTTTACTAAATAATGACTTGAAAACAGCAAGAAAAATGCATTTATCTAACCATGGAGCATCTTTTCAGCATTATACTCCCATTATTGTTTGGCCATTAGTTGATGCATTAGAGTCTTTTCCATGCATTACATTGTTTTTAGCTTTGGAGGAAATCATGAGGGATCATTAGAGCAAGAATGTTTTGTTTTCTTGACATTCAGCAAGCTATCTGCGCAAACACACTACTAATTTCCATTTATTTGACAACCAGAAGGAAACAAACGGAAAGACAGAAATGGTAGGAGAAGATATGGCTTATATAGACACGGAAATAAGAAAAAGGTGTTGGGCGAAAAAACAGACGGCTTAGTGGCAGTTAAAAGACGTTTTTTTTTTAGCGCCAATGAGGCTCAGGAGGACAGGGTCAATATTCACCACCCCGGCTTCTATCTCTGAGCGTCCACAGAGTGAATCCTCCAGCTAAAAATACCAGCACCGCCGCTTTATGACCATAACTGATGAGCCGTGATACTGCTGCTTGCTCTCTTAATACGGCTACAGAATCCAACCTTGTTCCCTCTCGAGCAAAACAGATTGGAAAGAATAACATTTTTTAATAAGCCATTAAAAGCGTTTTGGATGCTTTGAAATTGAATTCACTGAATCAGTTTGTACATCCAGTGAGAGATTTAGCTGATAGTGAGAGTGTTTGCTTTTGTGTATACCTTTCACAAAGGGAAGCTCTCCACATTGAATAATCTGCTCTTGATCTCTCCATGTAAGTGCAGGTGAGGATCAATTGTGTGGGAAGTGTCGTTGACTTTTGAAGCAGGAGTGCTCTCCACTTCAAATTTCTGTGTAGTCTAGAGTAAATGATAACTAACTACCTACCTTCTACACAACAGTGAATCAAGGCTTGGCTGTAATAGACAAATATAAAGGGAATCGGTTATCTTTTTTCTCCATACAGTTGAGGCAAATAGAAAGGTCATTTATTTTACAGGTATTGGGCATGAAAGGATACAGTTGCTGACTTTTGAATCATGGGGTTTATCAACATTCTGCATCTTAAAGCTGTTGTTTTGGACCCATTTCTGCTTGATTTTACATAGACCTTTAATGGATAAGCGAGGCAGTCATTATTGAAAGAAGAACACCACCATGGAGATTAAGATCCCAACGCAAAGTTGATTACTTATTATTCACAATATTGATTTTTAAATGATTTGTTTTAATTCAAAATGATCTTATTACTTCCGCCTAAGGAAATAATTGTCCATTCCTTGCTTAATAACTTCTCATGTAAACATCAGCAAAGCAATATTATTGGCTTTGTTGAAAAAGACACAGGTATTTTTAAATAAATAAAAACACTCCAAAGAAAGTGTGAATTATTGCTACATTTCCTGGTTCCATTTTACACTTCTTGGCCCAAACTTGTTTAAAACCTATCCAAATTGGCTAAAGTTTGTTGTCAATTGTTTGTTTTTTTGTTTTAAGATAATCTCTTTGAGCTAGTACGGCTATTACGAACTTCTAAACTTCAAAATTGACATCTTTATTACTGAGAACTTGCTGATAATTTTGTTAACCACACTAGTGAGAATCTTGTTTAATATGTGAATAAATTGAGGTGTGCACACACCGGGTCACACTGCCACTGCTAAGCCAGTGTTGCTCTGTGTGGTGCTACAGGGGAATGATGTGATGTTTGCTCACACAAATGCCCCTTTCTTTCTGTCTGTTACACCTTTGTGTGTGTGTATACGTGTGTGTGGTTGTCTCAGGGTGCATCCATTCATTTTTGACCCCCCTCCACCAATCCATCCATGTGGTGGCATGGCTGTTTTGCCCCCAAAGGTGCCTTAATGGTTTTGGCAACCATTTGCCAACAAGACAACTATATTTAGAGACGTGGCTAGCCAGTAAACACACTGAGTAATACTGAGATGCCGTCATTTTTAAGATCCTATGGACTATGATCTAAACAAACTGCTCTCTCGCATTCTCTCACACACACACACACACACACACACACACACACACACACCACACATCCCACACACACACACACACACACACACACACACACACACCACACACACACACACACACACTACACACACTTATGCTCATGTAGCCTATAGCAAATACAGTATGAATACTTGCAATGTGGTGATATGACAATACCTAATGTAAGAAGAGGTAGTTTTTTGAGAAAGCCAGCACATTGTCCTCATAATGTGACTCTCCTTATCCCCTTCACCATTCATCATGCTGTCATTCTATTCTCGGCCAGAGGCGGGTCTCCCTTCCAGTTAATTAAATCAGATGCTTATCCTTCATGGCATGGAGGGACAGAAATGAGAGTGTTTCTATACAAGCACTAATAATAATATTGTAATAATACTAATAATCTCCTCTCAGACAGCTGAGACTACAAAGTGTGTACTCTACTGCTCAGGCATACATACACAGTCTGGATTACTAATGGCAAAAAATGCAACTATTTCCGTTTTTTTTCGGTAACTCTAGAGAGACCCCTGTGTCAAATGGTGTAACTTAAAGGTCCCTATTACGCAAAATGCTATTTTGTATGTCTATTTCACATAATATGTGTCCCCCGTTGTCTAAAAAAACAACATATTTTTCCCTCCCCATTCCCATTTTCTAAAAACAAGAGAAGGAAAGAGCGGATTTGGCCGAAACATGACATCAAGTTTCTTCGGCAGGTTGGCATAGACCATGTATGTTGTTGAGTGAGTTAGCAACAGGTAACCATGGCCACCCCCAGGGTTCAGCAATGCAAGTGCACTCCAATGATTGAGTATTGCAGTCCCATTAAGTTGAGTGACTAAAGACCTTGTTGTTTTCTAATGGTTGCAATTCTTTTATATGGCCATGTGTATTTTCGAAACTGTTGTTATTGTCATACTTGAACACAGAATGCAAATATACTTATACCGTTAAAAGCTGCTTCATTTAATTCTATTTGACTTTCAAATGTAATAAGTAAACACTGGATCCTACGCTTCCATTAAATCAATAGCATATTTTATTCATTATTTTGTACCCCTTTCTGCCTTGGTTACAACAACAACCTTCAAACTACACACCAGAGGCCTGTACTACGAAGCTGGATTTTCGCTTAGCCGACTAACTTCAGGGAAATCTCGGGCTTTCCGGTCCTACGACGCTGGTTTCTCTTTTTAGCAGGCTAGATTTCCATGGTAACTTATGCTGAGCGGCAACCTGCTCCGGAGCAGTTAGTAGGTGGCAGGCTAAGAGATCAACTCAGTGAAAGCACCGCCTGCTGACCAATCAGAGCTCCGTGTGCGGAGTTTAAAGCGATTTAAATGGGTTTTCATTACATCTTCAGGGGCCAACAGGGCAATTTTGCCCGGGGCCACCTAAAGGTTATTCCAGCCCTGAAGGAAAGAGTGTTTCATGCCAAAAAAAAACACATTGAATTTAACTGAATTAAACTGAATTGAACCTATTGTGTAATGACAGGATTGAGGGCAAGGGAAATGTGTACCACACACACACCACAGGAAATACTTTTCATGAGAAATGTCTTTTATCTTATCGAATGTTGTTTTATTGTATTACTTCCATGCCAGTCAATCTGAGGCTCTGAATTCTAAATGAGCTGAGCAGAAGTCAACTGAACTGAACTGAATTGGGATAGTGGGAGACAGCCAGATAGAGGGGAAGGAGATGGCATAGAGGCATATAAAGAAAGAGGAAAGGGAGAAGGAGGAGAGTAGAAACACACACACACACACACACCACACAGAGAGAGAGAGAGACGAGAGGAGAGAGAATGAAGGGAGGTACTGGAGATAGCGAGATGGAGATGAATACTGAGGAGATGATGAGAGGAGAGGCCCTGCGATGAGCAGAGAGAGACGGGAGCGAGAGAGAGAGAGAGAGAGAGAGAGAGAGAGAGAGAGAGAGAGAGAGAGAAGTGACATCACATCTCCCAGCCTCTCTCTCCCTCTCCCCGGCACCTTTGCTCCACTTCTCGCCGAGGAGGCGCACACAGTTTCTCGCTATCCTCCTTCACCGCTCGTAAAAAGGGGCTGGACCAAACACGCGGAAAGAAAAGGCAAAACATTTTTTTTTGACAGCATGAACAACAGTTTCCTCAACATGGCGTCGATAGGAGACTTCGACCCGCTCAACGCGACTATCCCTGCCACCAAAGTTGAAATCACAGTGTCCTGCAGGTAGGGGAATGTCTCCATTTAACCTGGGTTTAGTCTGACAGGCTTACGGGAAATCACCTGGAAGTCACTTGTGTTGTACTTGAACTCAGTCCAAGTTGGTTTTAGTTTCAGCTTATAGTGTTTTAAAACGACTATTGTGCCGAGAAATGTGTAAAAAGAAAGTAACATTTATGCTATTTATGGCGAGTAAACGTAAAACTGAGGCTAAGTGCAGACTTCAAGTCAATTTGAGAAGTGTGGTGCCACTTTGCTACTTTTACACCATTTAAAACGCTGTTAAGAATAACTATTTATTGAGGATTCTTGCATATAAACACAATTATATCAATATGTGATTCAAATGTAAAAACGGTAACGTTAAAAACCCAGTAAGGTCAGCGAAAACTGACTTTAAAGTAGCCTTCAAAAAACACAGACGTCAGTACATGAACGTTGCATAGGAATGTAACATTGAAAATAGGGACAACATGTGTTTTATGGCTATTGAAAACACAATGTCTTATACAGTCTCACTTACAAGTATATTATAGTAGTGGTACAATTATGTTAATTAAGTTTCACTGTATAATATGGTTTAAACATATTTTTTGACATATAGCTTCTCTTTTGTGTTGGATTCCCACCTTTATTCCTTAATGTTTAGACATGTATGTATCTTGTTTGTGTTATTTCAGTATTTGACAGCTGACATCTTCATTGTTGTTGGTCAGCTGTCAAGAGAGAGGCATCATGTTGGCTTATAGAAAGCTTATAAAAGATGTTCAAATCATTACATGCAGTTATGGTGTGTGGACATGTGAGTGACATTGAATGCAGCAGACAGGGCTGGTGTGTAGGGTTTATGTGTGTAACCCTGTGTGAAAGAGGTCTTTCTCTGTCATTCAGCGAGGATTTTCCTCTCTGCATACGAGTAGGATAAGAATGCAGAGGATGTAGTTTATTCTGCCTGACTGGTGACCCACAGCAGGCTTCACAGGTCAGCCATATTTTCCGAGGAGCCCCCTGCAAGGGAATCCAATGAAATGTGTCATCTCCATCAGACAAAATAGGTCACATTACATCTGCTGGCATGTTTTAAACTACGTAGAGGTTGTTTTTAATACACATTTAGCTGCCTGTCATTGTAGAAGAGGTTGCATTGTTTGGGAATTCCTCTGTGCATGTCTGTGTATCTGATGATATGTAGATATGGCTTCATTTTGTTTTTTAGTCAAACATTATGTCTCATGTTTCTTAAAACACTGCTGGCTGATGGTTATGATATTTGACAAGTTGAGACATTTTGTTTTCATTAACACAATCTCGACCAATTTACATTGAGACACGATCACAATTTTAATGCGACACATTAAGGGACATTAAAAACGCCACATAAGTCGACATTCCATATCTCTTCTTCTGGTTTCAAGTAAATGTCTTAAAAAAAGTGTTGTACAATCAGGCCATCAATCAAAAGTCTGTGTTTATTGTATATTTTGGCGCTGTTTTCACTTGTGTTATAATAATTTCCCTAATGCTGGAACTATTCAAAGATGAAACGTTTGAGATGTACATTACTTGTCTTAGAAGAGAAGTGATCAATTTGCTTAGTTGTGTGAAGACAAATTCTTGGTCAAAGTTAATATTTAACTTATTTTGCAACCCTGTAGGATTCAAGATTCCAAGGCTTTATTGTCATATGCTCAAAAGCTAGTGCTACTTTGGGAAATATAAATCCCTAAGTCCCAGGCTCCTCCTACACACAATATAGTTAAGACATAGAAATAATACAAAATAGTGCTTAAGATGGTGCAACAAAATGCTGCAAGTAAAATGCAAAAATAAGTAATCTTT
Source organism: Trematomus bernacchii (assembly GCF_902827165.1). Classification (NCBI taxonomy): domain Eukaryota; kingdom Metazoa; phylum Chordata; class Actinopteri; order Perciformes; family Nototheniidae; genus Trematomus; species Trematomus bernacchii. Next base: position 6,424,872 of record NW_022987608.1, on the reverse strand, counting down.
ATAGATGTAAAATAGAGTACTATGAAAACAGAATGCAAAATTAGGTACTGTACAGTGAAAAACAATACTGCATATTTTCCTCTCTGCATATGAGTAGGATAAGAATATAAAATATAAATAAAAACATTATTTTATTATACGTAGACTGTTAAAAGATGTACGTGTTCTATATGTAAGTAAAGACACTCAGGAGTTTAACAGTCATATTGGATAGATACGTGGAATATGACCTTCCCTTCATTGAATACTGTATTTCCAGCAGGTTAACACCATCTCCTTAGTAACAAAGAGACAAGACATATTCCTTTAGAATATATGAAGACGTTGGGCAGAGTTTCTTAGTGACTGAGTCACCCAGTCCCCGGGGGGGTGTTGTGATGGCTATCCTCCTACCTCCAACCTGAGGTAGAATGCCATGGTTACTGCCAAGTCTGTGCACGCATACATGTTTATGTGAGCTTATAGCATATATGTTGTGCATGTTTGAAGTGCAGACAAAGGGCAGTGTGCAATATCACCATGGTGACTACTTTTTCAAAGTTTCTGTGTGTGTGTGTGTGTGGGGGGGGGGGGGGTGTAAGAGTGAGAAATTGCAATGAGGATAACAATGGCTTAACTGAGAGCAATATGTATTAATAGTCGTTATATCCGAAATGTTTGATAATATTGTTTGTCATTTCACGGCAATTACTGTATGTCACTGTCGTTTATAATTGAACTAGAATGAGAATAAAGCACTTTAGTTGGGAGTGCATCTTATGGAAATTCTCGGCAATAAGCTATTTCGGCTTATTTCAAATGCAAATCAGCCTTCTTGAAACTGTTGAGATTACAGACTGGTTTTAGATTTTAACAGCTGTTTCTGGAAAAACAGGCAATTTGCCAACAAGTGACTTAATCAGTTTTTGCTTTCACTTTCAATTTGATATTCATTCTTATTTGTTTAGACACTGAAATGTTTCTTAAAGTGGAATGTTTTCCAACGAGGGAAAGAGAGAGGAACAGATATCCTCATATGAAGTAGCCCTCCTCATGTCATTGTGGTACAGTTAAAGGTGACAACCATTGCTGAAATATTGACATATTCTCTTAGCCTGCGTCTCCATCTAATTCAGATAAAGCTCTGACGCTGTGGGGAGATGAAGTCAGAGCTTGGCTCCGACTCAGCAGTGAGCTGGAGACATTTTGCTGATCGATGGAAGAGCTCCGCTGTGATCAATGCGCTGCCAGCTCCGCCTGCTGCGCTGTACAAAAGCACACATGCGTAAAAGCATGTTCACACATACTGTATAGGTCTACATACTGTATGTGAATGGACTTAGACACAAACCATCCGTCACCCACTCTTGAACAGTCACAGAAGAATAAATTACTCCCTGATGCAGGGGATTGTCAATGGCCTGAGGTCCAAATATTCCATTATGACATCGATTGGGCCAGAACACCAGCTGTTACCTATTCCGTCACACCCGGACACACACAAAAATTATATTTTTAACATGTGATAACTGCAACATTCTCTTGCACTATATTTCTATTTCTCTTGCACTGTTTTTATTGTTTAATGTCTTGTGTTTTTATGATGCATTGTAAGAGGGGCATGGGACTTAGGATTTTCATTGCCAAAACTACACTGTAGCCATAAAGCATTTCATCGTTAAATATATATACATAGCAGAGCAGACAGCGAACTGAGACCTGTCACTCTAAGCGGTCATGCCCACTTACAATTTAACTTAAAGCTTTAATATTTTTTTAAACCGGTGAATTATATAAAAAGTCACCCCTCTCCAGTTGTCATGAACATGATATTTAGCTATAGAGACCAAAGCTGTGTTTCATACCAGGCTGTATTGTGTTTATTTCAATTGTAGTTTGATAATTGAACACCTCGTCAAAGGCTTCACTGCTTGGACATGGCCTTAGCCTTTATTTGAACTTCTTGTTAGAGCGAGGTAGACTGAAAATAAATATAATTAAACTGTATCTAATAGAGATAGCACTGAGACAAACAACACTTGCACACAAATGCGCTTGCGGTCCGAGACAAATAATGACGGAAGACCGAGTAGGAGTGAAACAATGTCTTTTAGACTGCTTGACACATCTGCCTCTGACTCTCTCTTCCTCTATCCCTCTGTCTTGCCATGCATCCTAGCGCTGTCAGCAAACATTGTTCCTGTTGACAGTAATAACTCTCCTTCCTCACCTGCTCTCCGCTGTGGAAAGATGGTGAGGATATGTCTTTCTTGTATCCCCTGTTGCCAAAACACACTGGTTGTGGTGTAAATGCAAAATTGTAAAAGAGGTGCGTTTTAAATGGTTACCGTCTGACTGAATATTATTATTTTAGGCGGCTTAGAGTTTAATAAAGTAAAAATGTATAATTCTAAATCATCACAGATCCAAAAATGTAATGTCAGCCTTTAGTCCGTGTCAACACAAATTGTTCCTGACTGATTTCAGCAAAGCCCGTTTTGGAAATGTGAAAAGAGGCCACATTTGAAAATGAGGTCATATTTGTGCAGGCCTGAAGGCTGGGAAACGCGACTGCTGTGATCTTAATGGATTCACTCCAAAAATGTGTCATCGTGTTAGCTTCAAACTACAAGTAGTCCTCCGACTTAAGGTATTTCTTATCATGTCAAAAATGAGTGAAAAACACCCATAATATAAGAGTAGTTAAAGCTTGGGACAACTTCATGTTTTCCTCATTGATTGGATACAATGTTGAATTAAGTATCGTGTTAGACAATAGACTGGAGTACCAGCACAAAAAACAAACCAATGTACAGCTGTGGAACTTCATTTACAAAACTAGGAACTTTACATAACATTTATTTTATTTGTGTGATTGTGTGACTTAGGACTCCAATATAAGCAATAAAACACCAAGGTGGTACATTGACGCCAACACACTAACCGATGAAGGCAGCGGTAGGACAGCAACTCCTTTGTTCCGCAAGTTAAAATGTAACTATTTTTGTCAAAGGAACTCACACATAGTGAATACAGGCTTCCCACACAGAGCACAAGTTAATCATATGCTTGTGATGTCAAGTTACCCCTCCTTCAAGTGGAAAAACCTGGGCGTTTTTGAATTTGACATCAGACCCATTTTGAAGAATGATTATCAGTATGTGTTGGCAGGCACACTTTTTTATTATACCTGCATGACGACTAGCGGATAAAACCTGGTTTAACATTTGCATAATCATCTGCAAAATCAATATTAGCATGCCTGATGGATAATTCATGTTATTGAGATGAAAAGAAAGCGTCCTTGAAAGACCAGCTGTCTTCAACACTGGACATTTCATCAGGATTTTGTTTAACAGGTGATGCTAGGTAACTACAATGAATATGTTAGGACAGAAAGCCAGCAGTACTCCGGGTGGAGACAACCTATTTTAAGGTAAAAGTGTGTCGTGCTGTTAGAAAATATTTGAAGAGAAGGCGGTGAGATAAGTTTTCCCCTCAGTCAGACCTTCAGTCAGTTGGTCGTGTCGCAAAAAGGTCTTTTAAAATCTTTGTATGGGAGTAAGATGTGTGTGTTTGTACATATTTGGCTATGAGTGTTTGTTTGAAGTAAACACAGAAGGCTCGGGGACTTTCCGATGTTCCAATGCCTAGACATGAAGCATAAATCTTGTAATATTTTAATTAATTGAATAGACTGAAATTATGTTATATGCTACTGTTGAGGTCTAAACGGACATCATTCAAATCTTGATTGAGTAAAGATGTACAGACTCTGAAAACATTTACAGTATAATTTAGTCTTAAAGTATTTTAAAGTTAATGTATTCAGCACAAATAACCACAAATGAAGTATGTTGGTAGATTAAGATTGTGTAAGATTGGATCCTCAGTTGCAAACTTTGGACTATCTCTCCAAGATAAAAGGAAAACCCTGACACTTCACGTTCACAATGTGTTTGGACCCTAGGCCATTGCTGTATTTATTAATGCATTCTCAGTAGGGCTGCACGATATATCGTGACGATAATCGCGATATGCGCATGCGCGATATTCACATCGCGTGGACGTGCGATTTTTTCAATTTCTTTTTGTCATTTTTTTTTTTAGGACTTGCGATATTAAGCAGGCAAATGAACTCAAACACGTCATGTTACAATTCGTCCGTGACTAAAATCCTTCATCCGGTTAAATATAGTTAAAAAAATACCAATTGTATAGCATTAAAGTTCAAGAAAGGATGGTTTGCGGAAAAAAAACAAAACGGTCTTTTCTTCAATTCCTGTATGTTTTCATATCGCAATATATATCGCAGGGGGGGGGAAATCGCAATGTCAGTTTTTTCCAATATCGTGCAGCCCTAATTCTCAGTCATCTTGACAAAGAAATCCCCCCCCAAAACACTATGGATGTTCAGATTAGAAGTTGTGTCTTAGAACTGCTATCGTTTATTATTGAGCCAGTGCTAGGGGCGAAGTATTTAGCGTCAAAGTTTTTCTTGGAGAGATAGAGTAAAGCTGACCGAGGTGTTCCCCTGAAGTTGTGACTCTCAGATTCACGTGTTATCGATTGTTTCAGGGACATTGATCCTATTGATTCCCATTTTAAATTTCACAATCGAAAATTAAAATTATACAATTATAATTATACAACAAATTTCTCTTGTAGATCGCCTACAGAAAATCTTCCTCCACCTTGTGTTACGGGAGAACCACTTACCCTACAACCCCGCCCTTTAACATCACGAGTCCCGCTCGACCCGCTATCTATTTTCAGGTCGCTCACCCCCCCTCCCCCTAGGGGATTTGATTGCGTTGACCTTTCTGGAACCCATAGAAGTCGCATAATGGTTCGCTTATTGAAGACACCGGTGACAACCATCACTTTGAAGAGGAGACGGGGTCGCCCGCTGAGTGCCGGTTCAATGCCAGCGCGAGCACAAAGGGAGTGTGCGCGATGACATGATGGCCCGTAACTTCTGCCGTCTGTTTACATGTGGTTCTGAGCAGCGGGGGGGGGGGGGGGGGGGGGGGGGGGGGGAAATGATTTTGGCTGAGAGCACAGTGGAGCCAGACAAAGCTATATTGAAGAAACTCTCTCTGAGCCTCCACCAATTGATGCCACTGTCTTGACTGTCGTACTTTACCTCTGGTTCCCAGTGAAGCAGAGTGTGTGTGTGCATAGATGTGTGTGTGTGTGTGTGTGTGTGCCGTAATCAGGTTTGGGCTTTTTCAAGTCAGGTCAGTAAAGATTTATGCACTAGGAGGAAATTACTATCGACCTCCTTGCTTCTGTTATTCTCTCACTGCGGGTGCTTTTCTACATAAGTCACCAGCCACTGTGTGTGTGTGTCGGTGTGTGTGAGTGTGCACTGTGTCAAGCATCATGTGTGTGTTCAGTGGCTCTGTAGCCACACTCACATTTTTGAAAAACGCACATGCCACAAAGTGACACAATGCCCCCGCTTCATGCATCAAGCTGTGTAGCTGCAGCGAGAAAATGGATTGATAAAGATCTGACGAAGAGGGAGAGCGAGTCATTGGCAAAGGTCAAGGGCTACACAAGCGCACACAAGCGCACACAAGCGCACACAAACGCGCACACACACACACACACACACACACACACACACACACACACACACACACACACACACACACACACACACACACACACACACACAATATAATAGGTAATAGGTGTACACGCTCACCCTCACTCTCAAGGTCAGACAGCTTTGGTGTTATTTTAAAAAGCAGGTGATAAAAACAGACTCAAGGACACACACACACACACACACACACACACACACACACACACCTTTCACATCACTAACTCAAAGGCAAAAAGAGACTTACTATTCGTTTGACTTTATCCTCTAACTGAAATTCGTGTGGACTTTTTGACAAATGTTATAGATGAAATTCAATCACTGCTTGGCAATTATGTGAATGTTGTATGTTGTATTCCTAGTGTAAGAGTCATTTATCCAGAAGTATCTAGCAGATGTTCTTCTTGATAATTTTTCATAATATTCCCGAGAATAATTGAGCGTGGTGACCTCTTGACCTTTGGGTCATACGGGCGTAAAAAGCTCTGCTTAATGGGCCATCAGAGAACGTTCCATTACAGAAGAATCATTGATTCATCAATATACCCAGATGTACATCAGAAAGCCTTAGGGACCAATTGAGCTGAAGGACTGCAGACAGACGCAGACATATACACAATGCAAACATGCGATTAGAAGCCTTTAAACACACACACACATACACACACACACACCAGCAGATATTTGTATTGCTGTGTCTCCCGTCAGTCAGACAGCTGATGACATTTTCGGCACACACATACAAATCCGATCACATTTGATGCTCGGACATTTGTATTTTCACTCTGATGATTGCCTCCCGGGGGACATGAAGCCACAATAAAAGAAATCAAAACATCTCCTTTAAATCCCGCTTGCCAAATTACATTTTTTGGCATTTTCGGTGACAGAAATGGGCTATATCTGATTGTACCTGACTAAAGAAAGGGTGCACACCAGATTTGCCAGTGCGACACAGATTGAAACTATTTGACCAGGGAGATTGCTCGACATACAGTAAAGCACCCTCAGAGACATATTTACAGCCAGAGAGAGACAGATACGGGAGTGGTGGAGGGGGGGGGGATAGAAAGATAGAAATTGGCTGGCCTAATGAAGTCATCTCCATCCCGGTCACATCGCACAAAGGCTGTTTGAATTCCTCCAGGGTTGCTGTTTGTCACACACACACACACACACACACACACACACACACACACACACACATACACATACACATACACATACACATACACATACACACACACTCCTGTCATATTTTAGTCTATGCACTGTTTGACTAAATCATAAACAAATAGTGTATTGTTTTCATTCTCTTACCCTCATACCGCTTGTAAAGCAATCATAAAAAGACCGGTGTTGTTGTTGGAGGAAACTAAACTGCAGTGAAAGCATTGACAAAGGCAATTAAGGTAAAATGCCACCAGCACAGCTGTGGGTTTGTGTGTTGTCTATGACTGATGTGTATTTTGTTGCACATGTCAGTGTGTAAGTGGATATTCTGACGGTGTGTGTGTGTGTACTGAGATGTTCTCTTGGCTCTCCCAGCCCTTGTCAAGAAGAATTAGGGCAGCAGAGAGAATACAAGCTGCTGATGCTCTCCTTCAGTGTGTGTGTGTGTGTGTGTATGTGTGTGAGAGAGATAGAGAGAATGGGTTGGAATTGTTAAGAAAGTGCTTTTATTCATTCTCCCAAATTCACATCAGTAGTAAATTGGATAGATTGGTAAATATGCAGCGGGAAAGAAGTGACGCAGAAAGAAAATGAGAGAAAGAACACAAGAGGTAACGAGATGCAGGTACCTGTAGCTGTGCTCAGCGACCTGTTGAGAGCATCTGAGCATGCCCAGTTGTCTCCTCTCGCTCCACATCTTTCCGAGAATATTACTCTGTTGCTAAGCACGTCTCCACACTCAGCCAAGAGTCATGCGGCGGTGAATGTGATACAGAAAAAGTGCATTAAAGTCCTGGAGAATAGAGCCTGTATTAATAGGTAATGGATGCTAATACAGTATGGGTCTGATATAGACAGCGTGTTTAACATCCCAACCCAAAAAACACTTGAATTGGATTCAGAATTAGGAATAAAAGGATATTTTCTAAACCTTATTTATGATTTGTTCTGTCTTCGCATACAACTTGAGTGGTATTCCACCTCGACCTTGTATTTGAACAAGCCCTCAAAGCTCCGTTTACCAGTATTGTTGGTATTAACATTTAATGAGTTTCTCGCACTGCAGGGTCCCTTTAGCGTTAACACTCCCGTCTGCAGCTTTTTGCAGCTTTGAGCCGCTCTCTGGTGTACTGAGTGAGTCTTTGCTCTGTGTTCCACCTGCGCTGCTCCTGGAAGCTGAGATAAATCCATTTGTAATATAGATGTTCCACTTCTGTTAAGCCAAGGTTGAAGCCAGTGTGACTGTAGGAGCGGAGTGGAATGAGAGCAGTTAGATGAACATACTGTAACATCACCAGAATAGCTTTAAAACTCCATTAACAATGCTTCCTTAAGCTAGAATTGCACCACACAAATGCTACATTCACACGCTCCTCGGATGCGGGAAGTCCTTCTTGCTGCTTTGTGTCGCATCAAACCCTAGTTTAAGGGAAATCATACCTGAAATTATTTTTATACTACTCAACTTCATCGGTACAACTGAAGTCATTATAACTTGTATATAGCTGCCAAGTTCTGCTTGAAAATAGGAGCAGCTATGAGCCTTTGTTTTGCGTAATGTCCCTTTACAGGACATTAAAATAAGGCAGTACGCATGATTAAATTCAATTTCTCGCTTTATTTTAGTGTCCAAAGACAACTGCCTGCTACGTCATACAGATATTTCCATTATGATAACGTCAAATCGTAAAGGTTATCAATTGATTTTCCTAGTGACACTGCAGCTCCCCCATTCTTAGCATCCATAACAGTTTTTTTTTGCATACTCAATCATGGCGGGTGTCATTTCTATCACATGGAAAATGACTCAAGAGAGATTTTCAATTGCCAAAAGATATGTAAGTGTAAGGAAAGAAGTGTGCCAGGGGTCTAACGCAGAATATCTCCGGTAAATCGTAAAAGGAAGTCTTCCTCAACGTGTCACTCTTTTTCCATCCATTAGCATTGCTGTTTTTTTTCCATGTGTGTGTTCTTTATCTTAAGTAAATACCCACGATATAATGGACCTTGCCATATCGTAAAAGCCTAATTAAAGCGATTGTTTGTGAAGGACATTGGAGGTAGTTGAACTGGAATATCACTGGACCATGCACAGGTTGTTCCATGTGGTTTCCCTGTGTGTATCTACATGTGTGTAAATTATTCTAGTTCAGTGAGAGGGTGGAGTCTCCACAGAGCCGATTCAGGTCATGGTCAAACAGAGGGAGAGACAGACAGACAGAAAGAGAGGAAAAGTGAGGAGGGGAAGAAGAAGTCAGAACAGGAAGTACTGCTTTGAGCCCTCACTGAGAAAATCCCTTTCCCCTAAGAAGAGGATAGAACAGGAGTTGACTTGGAAATAGAAAATATGTAAAAGCAAGAAGTGTGGAAAGCTCAACAAGAGGTCTGAAAGCAGAAATGTGATGATATTTTAAAAAGCATAGCGTCTATCAGGCTTGAGATCTGCTTTATATAGTTATTAAACAGGTACTGTAAATGAGGTCCAAATAACCGAAAATACCAAACTAGAGAAATGCATATCTGTGTCATAAACAATATCAGATTAGATCGTTCGATGAAAACCAGCAATTAGAATAAAACTTGAGTCTTTGGCACAGAGTAGAGTAGCTAATTCAATATTCTGATTAAGTTGCCTTCCTTTGAAAACTCAGCAGAAAAATGTAGCTTAATTTATAGTTCTTCATTAACCAATTGCCACATTAAGAAATCTAAAATCCTTAGTGGTTTTGGCATGCAGTCAAAAGCACACTCATGCAAACTGTAGCTCATTTCGTGTCACAGGAAAAAGGGCTTGTTCTGGAGACCTGAAATAGTGTTGTATCACTTCAGCAAAACCTAGATGGCTAATTTTTTGCACTCCACACCTGTACTGTTTCTTTCTCACAACTATCTTTTTTCATTCTCTATCATTTCCTCTCCTCTCCTATAGTGAGCCAAAAACCCAATTTATTTCTGTAGCGTTGAGAGGGATGTGAGGGTCCCGGGGGGATTCTTTGCTGTTGTGTCGCCCAGGTAACACACTGTCAGGGACACGGCCTTCCAAGCCAACAAAAAAAAAAGCCACAGTAGATATTTTCAATCATTTAAAAAACAAGGAGGCAAGAGAGGAATGATGGCAAAGCAGAGCGGGATAAACCGATGATGGGGAGTAGACATGAAGGGAAAGAAGAAAATAAATAAGTGGAATGGGGAAAACATTGGATTGGAGGTGAAAGAAGGGAAAGGGAGAAGCTAGAGAGGTGAGGGGAATTGAAGGAAAGGTTGACAACCACAAACACTACAGCACTGATGGAATCCCAGTCAGAAAACACACCCACGACTGTCAGTCAAGTTGCCCCAATTGGCTGCCAGTAGTTGCTATGGTTCCCGTCCCCACTCTGCTGTTATCCCCGTGGCTCTTGCTGTTGACCAAACACACAGAGAACCAGGCATTCAACATAATTACAGTTGTCATATCAGTACGAGATGCTGCCTTCTCCATATCTCTGTTGTCTTTTCTTTAAGTTCCTCCCCCTCCCATTTTATTAACACTCTCAGAGGGAGAGTGTGTGTGTGTGTGGTGTGTGTGTGTGTGTGTGTGTGTGTGTGGTGTGTGGGTGTGTGTGTTGGTGTGTGTGTGTGTGTGTGTGTGTGTGTGGTGTGGGTGTGTGGTGTGTGTGTGTGGTGTGTGTGTGTGTTGTGTGTGTGGTGTGTGTGTGTGTGTGTGTGTGTTGTGGTGTGTGTGTGTGTGTGTGTGTGTGTGTGTGTGTGTGTGTGTGTGTGTGTGTGTGTGTAGTGTGTGTAGTGTGTGTGTGTGTGTGTGTGTGTGTGTGTGTGTGTGTGTGTGTGTGTGTGTGTGTCCCACCCCATCTTGTGTCAGATTTCCCTTCCTGCTGCTTTGATTGACAGCTGTCAAAAGTAATGCGTCAGAGGCATGGCCGGGGTGACATAGATGCTTTGATCAGATCTGAGATCAGCACTGTCATATCTGACTGGAGTACGCCAGCTGGAAAGGGATTCCCTTTAATGACAGTACGATTAAAAATGTGTGTGTCAACTGTCAAAGACGTGTATAGGTTCGCCTTGACCTCAGTTGACCCCAAGTACAATATCCAGCTCATTTGAATGAATTTCGACCTAGTTGTGACGTATTTCTTTTAAATAAAAATCACCTTAACGACCAAAACTGTTTTTAGCTTGATGACGAATTTAAAACCACTGAATGTACAGATACATTGGATAGTGATGCAATGCATTCATCCTGAAGATGATCTGGTTTGAAGGCTTTGTAGATCCAGAGTGACCTACCTACTGCATGTATGCATACCTAATTTATTTTTGCAATAAATCTGCAATTTCTCTGTAGATGAAACCCATTCAAGAATTCCCAGGAAATGTGGAAGAATTCTTATAAAAATCAGAAGACATTGATATGCTATTCTCAGAAAGGGAATGCCATTGAAATGCTAACTGCTTCTCTGTAAAATGTATGTTTACATCTCTCATCCTAATCACATAATGGGGGTGCTTTGTACATTTTTTCACTTATTCACTTAAGAGCTGTATAGGTGACTATTTGGAAAAGGGTACTACCATGTGATGTGTACTTTTGCAGAAAAAATACATAATGTTTTACATCTTAACAGATTGTCATAGGCTGCCTTTTTAAATATTTGTTAAAGTAATTCATCATAGCATAACCAGAAGGTGTAGCAGTAAGTTGTTTTTTTTACAGGGAAGATTGAGATGGATTGAAGAAATCAATATTCTTTGACACAAATTAGTACTTTACTTTGCCGTTAACATCAGTATGCCATTGCTTGTCGCTTTAACCGATAAGTTGATTGACATATTCATCTGTCTTTCTATTAGGGTGTCTATTTTGCTGTGTTTTATTTAACCTTAAAGGCATTAAATCAAATTTCCATAATACTCGTATGAGAAAATATAATTTTTTGGAAACTGCTAAATATACTAACACACTATTTTAGTGTAGTAGCTTTATTCCTGTGCCTCGAATGGCTCGAATGGCCTGCCTCTGGATGAAAAGAGGAAAGGAGCGAGAGGAAAAGAGCCATGACTCATTCAAATTATCCGCTGAAGTGGAAATCCTGAAAATGTGTCTTACACACACACACAAATGACATATTCACTCAAAACACACATGCACAGAGGGGAGCCCATTTGGAGTTTCACCATGTGTGATGTGCTCTGAGCAGCAGCCAGTCAGAGAGTGTGTTGCTTCAAATCTGCTCTCAATGGGAGAAAGTGTATTTTCACATGTGTTCCTAAGTGTACCTCCGTCTGTGGGGGTGCAGAGTGGGAAATGACACCACCCGAATAGTGTCACAGTATTGCATTATAGCTTGTATTTTCGAACATTTAAGTGTGCATTCATCTTTCCATGTCCATGTCAAATGAAAGGCGATGGCAGTGAAAGTGTAGATCAAGAAATAGGCCTTATCTTTTCTTATTAGGCAACAGATTCTCTAACTTGTTGGACAACTAAAGTAATATTTGTCTAAGATCATTTTGAGTTACTACTGAAAACCAAAAAGTCAAACACTGACAGGTCTTTTTGAGTGTGTGTGTGTGTGTGTGCCTTTGAATTGTGGGAGTAAATGACCAGAAACTGTAAACCTTAGCCAAACACTTGAAGTTTCTTGAAAGTCTTGCAAAAGTGGCGGGAAATCATTGTGCATATCACAACATTTGAAATTAGTGATGTGGCAGTTTACAAAAGTTGGATTTTTTTCGCATAGAAGTCGCCAACAAACAGGAGAGACTGATGGGCTTTTGTTTTGAGAACAAACATTCAGAGAGGAAAATGCCATAGGAAGTGTTCATAAGTTCACACAAGAGAAATAAGTGAGCTGAAGAAGGAACACTTGTCTCTGTCTCACAGCCTTTCCCTTGAATTGATAGCATGACAGGAATCATTACCCACATTGTCATATCCCTTCCACCAGCAGGATACAGCAGGGCACCTGAAATAGATGAAAGGAAGTAGATTGGAGAGCAAATCTTAATTCTTATGGAGGCCCTTAACACGCTAGAGTGATTTAACCTCATTGACACGTCAGTGATCCCAATCTCTTCTCTTCTCTCCTCTCCTCTCCTCTCCTCTCCTCTCCTCTCCTCTCCTCTCCTCTCCTCTCCTCTCCTCTCCTCTCCTCTCCTCTCCTCTCCTCTCCTCTCTAGATCATTAGGTGCCATCATCACCACCATCATTCATCTCATTATTCACAAATCAGGATTAATGACAAGGTCTTATGCCACTTTCGTATCAAGCCATTTGGTTTCCTCTAGTTCTCCTTTGTTTTTCTGAGGGCGAACATACATTCTTCGGTTTTATTAATGTTCATCTCAGCTGAATCTCAATGGTTTGCCTAGACAGAGAGCTGAACAATATATCACTCTATGATCTTAGACGTTATGTTTCTCAAGCATGAAATGAGGAGCCATAAAATCTGAATACCGATAAATAAAGTCTGTTTATAAGTTGAATGGCCTTCATGCATGTCCTGAGGATTTGTAGTGGATGTAGGTGAAAGCTTTTTGCGCAGGGCTGTTGCTGTGTATGTGATAAGGAAGGATTTCAATTTGGGACTATTTTCAGATGTGAATGAATACACATTTTATGGGAGCAGGTTGATTTAGCTTGTAGGCCTTTTTAAGGCAAGGCAACACCTGCTAGTAGCATCAGTTTATTGTTCATATGTTATTTTCATGAGCTATAAATAGGCTTATGCTTTTTAAAATCTTGTTAAGATAATCTGGCTGTTATATTTAGTACTATTAATATATGTTCTTTGTATTCTACCACCTCGGATAAGAGTTTCAGTGGGATACTGTAAACAGAGTGTGATGCTAACGTGCTGAATCATATCCAACAGAGTCCATGAATAGTCTGCGTGTTAAAATGTGTTCGCTGCCATATTTGGATGACAACGAAGCTGTGTTTCTGACCACTTTCCCTTCTGTGTCTCCATAGAAACCTGCTGGACAGGGACACCTTCTCCAAATCAGACCCAAGTAAGATCCACCACATATCTGTATGTCTTATAAACCCATGGTGAACAAGTTTGTGTGTCTCTGCATGATTGCCTCTTTATCATTTAAAAAATAGCTCAACAAGAAGTTAAGGATAGATTAGATATGCAAGGGGTACAATTGGAAATGAATGTAAAAAGAACAGATGTGCACAATGTCAAAAATAATGGGATTAAATGGCGAGACGAATTAAAAAAGGACCAGTCGAAGGTCTTTTGTGTTGCAGTATGTAGTCATGAGTCACTCCTTAAGTGTTTTTTTCTCACTAAATGCGTAAGTTCTGCTGGAGAAGTGTGACTAATGCATGAGCCAATTAAGAGGCTTCGACCTATGGATTTACAAAAAATGGTGTTAATTCTCCTCTTTATCCAGCAGTTAAAACAATTATAATAATTATCTTAGTAACAAGGCTGTTAGTTAAAGGAGGAGATCGACCTTTTGGAAAATAGCTTGTGCGCTTCCTTAGACTCAGATGAGAAGATCTGGTTAGGGTTAGGGAAGATCAATAACCCCCTTGTCTGCTAAATGACTTCACTTATTTGGCATCTAAAAACTTTATTTGAGAACTTATCATATAGTTAATTAGCTTCATGTGTGTGTGGGTGTGTCTTAGGATGTATGAATAGATATCAATGGCTCCTACTTTTATATATACTTTTCATTTGTAGCAGTACAACATTTTAATAAGTACTCTGTTATAAGTGAAAGTCGTACATTCAAAATCTTACTGAAGTAAATGTAAAAAGGTATTGGCATCAAAATGACTAGATTATGATTATTGATACATTAATGTTTTCATCACAGTTGGTACATGTAGAGCTATTTTGTATTACTTTATGTACTGCTGCTGGATATTTTACCCTCTAATAAATGTCAGTTTTCATTTATAAGTTGATTTACTTTTTATATTGGCTTAAAATCTGAATCTGCAAAGTAATAACTAAAGCTGTCTGACAAATGTAGTGGAGCTAAAAGTACAATATTGGTTGAAGTATAAAGTAGATCACTGGACCCACTAATACACACATACTGTTTTTGTAATACATATGTCAGCATATTCACAAAAGCATGAGGAATAAACGACTCTATGATAATGATGGCAGAGATAAACACGATGACGAGAATGACGGTAACATGATGAGGATGAGTGGAGGAGGGGGAGGAGGGCTTGCTGAGTGGTGATCACGATTATGCTGAGCATGGCGTCTTCGGACTCCTGATATGAACCAGACTGACAGCAAGAAAGAGCAAGGAGGGAAAGAAAAGAGGAAATAAAAGGGTGTATGAGAAACATAGATACCCTGGATCTGTCACTTGCTGGTAAAAATACATTTAAAATGAGAGCAGTGATCAAATTTGACAGACAACAAGAAATTGTAACGCAACCACTGCTTTCAGGTACAAGCGGGATTGAGTCATAAAACCCTTCAATACATAAGCATCCAAAACCGCAAAGAAGTTTTCTATTTTATAATTGGTTTTATTTGTATCTTTTCCCAGAAATATATTATCTATCAGACCCCAGAAATAAGACGAAATATCGTGTGTGTTCCTTTCCTACATCCTTCTGGCACTTATCTGAGAGGCACATCAAAGGCCTCGAGAAATTAAGTGTATGATGAGTGAGCTCAGTAATTTTCCTTTTATTAAATTGTCCTGTTAAGGGGAAATTGGATAATGTTCGCAAATGATGTCTTTCACCATCTTAAGACAGAAAACATGTTGGGCTTCATGAATAAAACTATTAGGTGCTTTGATGTAGTTTTATTATTCATAATGCCTGCATTTATGGCTCGTTAGGCATATTCGGATGGATCCAATAACACTTTTAGCTTGGTGTTATATGAGAGTAATACTGTATTCATTTGTCCTTTGTTAGCTTAGCCACCATTTCAATAATATGATGTTATAATTTACAATCCTTTCGTACAGTTGTCAGGTAGTATATTGATAATTAGGAAGGTTTTTAGAATAAAAAAGCTGGAAAACTATGCTATTAGCATGGGTTTTATCATGTTTCTAAATGTTATCTTATGTGTTCATTTTATCCACAGTATGTGTTCTTTACGCACAAGGCATGGGCAACAAGGAGTGGAGAGAGGTGAGTGTTAAAGAGAGTGATTTTATGTTTCATTGCCAACATTTATCCACATTTTATCCTTATAAACTTATATTTTATAACAGACCAATGGTGAAAACAAACAAGCAGTGGAAACACACTCAAATGCATCTTTATCTACTCCTAAATCTACTTCTGGCTAGCATTATCAAGCTAGCTATGGTACAATAAGAGGCAACAGCTATGCTAGTTGCTATCTGAGGCTGTGGTTTTGCACAGTGATGCTTTAAGTTAAATGCTAATTTCTTCATGCTAGCAAGCTGACTAATGCTGCGTTCCATTTACCATCAGAGTCGTAATCGTAGCTGGGAACACCGTCACACCCAAGTTGACCACATTCCTGTTCAACAAGTCAGAACAGTTAACAATACCAGTTCTAGCCATGTAAGCCATTGTTAGCAATACCACGTGATAAAATACAAGCACCATAGCAACATGTTCACAGATAAAAGTAATACAGTGTAGTTCCAGGTAAAATGTCCGACTTTGAGTCCAAAAGGAATTCACATAAGACAATGATGAAACTCTCATGTTTAGCAGGCATGATGCTAACCACCATATGTTAGGTTGCTAGCATGCTAACTCACCTAACTTGCTAATAATGGCTAAAGAAGCCTGTCAGCTTAACAGTAATAAAGCTTACATCCTATTGTAGAAACTGTAGATCATTTATATTTAAACAATCACAATGTGCAACACAAAGAAAGTAATATCATTATTTAATGTCAACTAATTATGATAAATAACTAGACTTTGTTTGTGCTTGTGGACACAACCAGTAACTATGTGTGCATGTGTGCACTCTCGTTAGGCTGCACTGCATCCACTTTCACAATGATGAATATTCAGCAATGGAAACCAGGGGGCAGCTTCAATCATTGCCATTTATTCATTGTTCTGAGTAGCCCATCATCTGCATGCATTATTAATAGGCTAAGTTAAATGCCAAACTGGCAATGTGCTTGACCCCCATTGACTTGATGCTTCAGCCTCTGCCCTGATGAGTCACCTGACGAGAGATAACCTGCTGGAGATTAGTTCTTCCCAGGAGATATTACAACCTCACTAAGTGCCTATAAAAACTGCAATATGTAGAAGAAACAATGATTTAGCTTAAATGTATCCAAATTAGGGCTGCTCGATTATGGCAAAAATCATAATCTCGATTATTTGGGTCAATAATTGATATCACGATTATTAAAAACGATTATCCATTTACTTTGAAAACATCAATTTATTGGAGAAAAGAAATTTGAACTGTATGTTTTTAACAGTTGATTACATATATATTATAATAATAATAATACAAAAATAATCGTTTTATTGCGATTACGTTGTTTTCGTAATCGTTGCAAGCCATAATCGTAATTGCGATTAAAATACGATTAATTGAGCAGCCCTAATCCAAATGGTATTCTTATCTGTCTTTATCTTCCTTTCTTTATCTAGTTTGGGAGAACGGAGGTGATAGACAACACGCTAAACCCGGACTTTGTGCGGAAATTCATTTTGGACTACTTTTTTGAAGAGCGACAGAACCTGCGATTTGACTTGTAAGTAATGTGTGTGTGTGTGTGTGTCATACTTGCCAACCCTCCCGATTTTCGCGGGAGACTCCCGATTTCATTGCCCTCTCCCGGTTTCCTCCCGGGGTCATATTTCTCCCGCATTTCTCCCGATTTCTGACAAAATCAGATTTACTCAGGACTGTTTCCACTCGGACTTTAATACAGCTACACCATTGTTTGGTTTCCATGGTAGCGTAGCGCGTGCAACTGAAAGTCTGAGAGGGTGAGGATGGAAGATAGTCCAACCCAGTCTCACGGCATTTCGTGTTATAGTCACGAAATTAATCTATTGATTCGTGTTCACCAACACGATTTCGCCATTTTTTTCGTGTCACACAGAACGATTTTAAAAGCAATGTAAATAATAACAAATTAGAAGGAAAAAGACATTTAAAAAAATACAGATTTAAGTATTCTGACACAGAACGATTTTAGAAGCAATGTATTTATATTGGTAGTATGTTTCGTGCCTGCACCAAATAATAACAAATTAGAAGGAAAAAAAGATGACATCAAATACAGATGTCAGTATTCTGAGGCTCTGAGCCCCATTTCTGTTCCTCACTGACGGCAAAAAAACTCAGACATTATACAATTTAAAATAAAAGGGTTAGGGTTAGGCTTAGGGTAAGATATTGAGTAAGAACATGTTTTTATGAACCACACAGCTTCTGGTCTTCCAAGACCCGACCGGACAAAAAGACGTGTTGCAGGCACGAAACATACTACCAATAGAAATACATTGCATTTAAAATCGTTCTGTGTGACACGAAAACAAGGTGAAAATCGTGTTGGTGAACACGAATCAATAGATTAAATTAATTTCGTGACTAATAACACGAAATGCCGTGAGACTGGGTTGCATAGTCACAGCAAACAGAACAAGAATCGACAATTCTACCCTCTGCTCACTCCTTTCCTGTAAAATACAGGTCTAGCCCACACATATGGTGCTACAGGCCGCAAGGCAGTGCACTTACAACTACAATAAGCATGTTAATGTTAATCTAATACAGCTCCGGCGATCCACTAGCATCCCCACCCCCCCTCCCCCCCCGGCGGTGGTTTTGGAAATGCTCCCGATTTCTGAGGTCTCAAGGTGTGTGTGTGTGTGTGTGTGTGTGTGTGTGTGTGTGTGTGTGTGTGTGTGTGTGTGTGTGTGTGTGTGTGTGTGTGTGTGTGTGTGTGTGTGTGTGTGTGTGTGTGTGTGTGTGTGTGTGTGTGTGTGTGTGTGTGTGTGTGTGTGTGTGTGTGTGTGTGTGTGTGTGGTGTGTGTGTGTGTGTGTGTGTGTGGTGTGTGTGTGTGTGTGTGTGTGTGTGTGTGTGTGTGTGTGTGTGTGTGTGTGTGTGTGTGTGTGTGTGTGTGTGTGTGTGTGTGTGTGTGTGTGTGTGTGTGTGTGTGTGTGTGTGTGTGTGTGTGTGTGTGTGTGTGTGTGTGTGTGTGTGTGTGTGTGTGTGTGTGTGTGTGTGTGTGTGTGTGTGTGTGTGTGTGTGTGTGTGTGTGTGTGTGTGTGTGTGTGGCTCGATTATGGCAAAAATCATAATCACGTTTATTGTTGTGTTCAATGGCATTAAAACGCATATAAACACTGCTGAAGGTTAATCCAATGTCTCTGTGTCACTTTGAAATGATTACTGATAATCCATCATAACATTTTTGTCAAAAACTGAGTTTTCATATAGAGTGTATGAGAGCTCTAACCCAGCTCCCGGTTTTGGGCATGCTGGCTGCGCATCACTCTCTTCACCAATGGTAATGTTTAGATGGATTTAGGAACTTCCCCTCGATTCTATTGGCTCTAACGGTTCAAAAGTGGTGTCAATCACCAAAATCGACCGATGGGTTCCAGAGATATGGCAAATCCACCCAAATGACCCCAGAAGTGTTTTTTTTTTTTTTCTAAACCTCTCTAAAAAGGTCAAATTTCACTTGTTTTGCATCAATCTATATACAGGGTACTTATTATATGTTATAGTTTGGATTCCTAAAGCTTTCAGTCTACTATCCCATCATTCAAGGGTGGTTTTCACTATAAGTAATGTTTTTTTTTGGACGGAAACTATAATTTACATTTCTTTACTTTGTTCAATATGAATTTACTTTAGAGGGGATCTATCATGCAAAATGCACTTTTTTTTAATGTCTTTTATACATAAATATGTACACTCACAATCTAGCCGTGAGGGCTATTAGGGAGGGGCGAATGCGCACGCAGCAAAATAATCGTTTTATTTCGATTACGTTGTTTTCGTAATCGTTGCAAGCCAAAATCATAATCGAGATTAAAATACGATTAATTGCACAGCCCTAGTATGTATATGTTTGCGCATCATATGGTTGTAATATTTGCAGGGATTGATTCTGTCTCCAGGATTGTAAAGGTCGGTTTAAGAGTTAATATTTGGTTTCCTCAATGTTTGAAGCCTCTTCCAGTAAGCATTTCTTTTACATTATTAGTTCCTAAAAATACAAACTACGTTTCCAGATGTCACCTGCAAAGAAGAAAAAACGATTTGCTTTCACATTTAATTTATGCTGTAGCTAAAAATATGGTGTTTTTTTATATCAAACACAGTTCCGTTCCCTACATTTCTCTAATGTACTCTTTATTTACGTAAATTGAAAACTCCAAATGCCACCTTAAAGGCTTATAAAAGAAAAAAGCAAGGGCATAATTCAATATAGCAATGTAATGAAAAAAGTAGGGTATTTACAAACTGGATTAGTAAATTAATGCAGATCTGAAAAGTGGTTTTCAGCAAATATAATTTATAGTCATGCCAACATTTATAAAAAAAAAGGTTTTTCTAATGTTTCTCTTCAGCCTTGACAGCTCAGACTGAACCTAATTTGTTAGATGCATTGCAATGCTCACTATGTTGCTTGCTTTAAAAGCAATGTTGGTATTTGTCCAACATTGCATTTACTGCTGCTATTTGGCAGACTGTGGAATTGGCATGCCTACCACAAAGCAATTCTCCACATTACTTAAGTAACAGAGACCCTAATTACTTAAAAAGCTAATTGTGTTGAGTTTCAAAATATCAGTAGTGAGATGGAACACATTGTGTCAGCACTATGTGGCACTAAATCACAACCTGCTATGAATGTGCTGATGCCTTCAAAATGCACATCAGTAAAGACTTGTGAAAGTAACTCACCTAGTTGAATCTCTCATCCTGTACTAGTGATTACCTTACCACATAAAGGTATATTTTATGGCATTGATATGCATCTCACGCTTCATTAGCGTTCCTTTGCATAGCAGCATAAGATGCTATCTGTAGGAGAGTTAGTATTTAGCTTCATTAAGCCACCAGACTGCCTTTCAGCCTTTGAGGGGATTCTCTTTCCTAATTTGCTCTCAGATCACAGCTCTCATTGAATTACTGAGGGGATTTCAGTGGCTTTATTTTATTAGAGGGAGACTAATTATGTTATAATCTATGAACCAGGGGAGCAACGTCAGTAAACCCAACCGGGACCCCTGTGAAGGGGAGTTAGTGATTCTGCATCCTGTCTGGGTAGTGTGGGTAGAGGTCTTTCTTTATTTGAACTACTTTTCACAGCTTCGTTGGCATTGTTCCTGGTCTAATTGCAAACATAATATTTTCTCTTTGAAGATTCAATTGTGTTTTTCTTTTAAATAATGCTGTTTAAAATAAAGTAGAGGTGTGCCCGCAACTACCTGCTCCTCACTTTGATAACAGACTGATCCACCTTTGTTACCACTCAGGTGGTGGTGCTTCTTGCATGTATCTTGTAGTGATGTGGAAAAAATCAGTCGATCTAAGAATCATGGTTCTTATCTTTTCTAAGATTCAAAATCGAGTCACAACTTTCAAAAATCTATTTCTGAAATGTTTTTTCCTAATAAATAACCTTTGTGTGGGTTTGAATACTTTTTTTTAATGAACAATATTGATTAATATTATTAATTTTTTTAATATATTTAAACTTTGTTTTAAGTCAATGAAAATGTAAAAATAAATGTATTTTAAATCGGATTTGTTTGTACATAAATAAATGGTACTTTGTGCCTTTGTTTACATTATCACAATAAGTTAAAAATGTTTAAATACAAAAACTCAAAATGTTCACACAAACTTTCCACACCGCCTTTATAAGCCCACCGTAAACGGGAATAAACCTAAAATTAGCATCCATACAAACTGAAGAATCCATTTGTAATTGAGAATTGATTATGGAATCAAAACGTGACGCCAAGAATTGAAATAGAAGCTGAAAGATTTACACTTATGATATTGTATCTTGTCACCTCTCTTGTACGTCAATACTGATACAGTACGTACACTGAAAAATACTGTAAAAAAAATAGGCATTTCTCACAGTATCAATAGGGTGAAAAAAGCAGATGTGGTCATCTTTACGTACGTTATCTGGGTTTCCAGTCAGTGCTGTGTCTCTGTGTGTGTGCTGCTGTTTCAGAGTCCCAGCTGGTGTCTCTGTCACATCTCATACTCGTTCTGTCACCGGGCCACGTGGGAAGACCCGCTCCGAGACGAAAGCAAATCTGATGTCTTGTGTGTGCATTCCCACATACTGTGTGTGGCCATGGTGACAACCCTGTGTGCAGTTTAGCCATGGTAACCATAACAACCAGGGTTCCAGGGGATGGCGGGTGCGATATAGGAGCAGACAGATTTCCTTCAGGGAAAAGAGAAGCCTTTAACCTGTCATATCTTCGCTGCCTGCTCCACTTGTACTACGACATGTTACAACCCAGTATACATTACATACATAAATGGAGACTTTTGTTACTTTTTCTTCCTGAAGTTTCTTTGTATAGCTGCTTTTATCCTTTCTCTGATTCACAAATAGCACAGAGGCTAGAACTGTAAGGAGTTGAGCTTGAATGTGTTTTTACGTTGTCAAATTTTACATTAACACAAAGCTCAAGCATGTTTTCCAGAGCAGTTATGTGAAAATCCTCATATACAAACGTTTTATTTTTTTAGTGCTGTGCATTTTTATGCTCAGGATGTGTAGGAACATCTTTGTGTGATTTAAAAAAATGTTTTATGCCTTCTCATTTGTTAGGCGAGCTTGATAAATGTACAGGATGAATGCATGTGTCTCTGCTCTCTGTTTTTGAGTGGTTTTCTGAATGTAACTGAGCATTAAGGGAGACTTTTTGTTGGTGTGTTGTTGCGTTGCGTGTGCGCGGACCTCGCTTGCTAACTAGCGGCCTGACCTGAGATGATGGCAGATGAAAAAATGCTTCCTCCAAGGGCCATGAAGATGGGACCTTTGTGAAAGTGTTATGAAGTACTACAGTGTATCCTCTGAATATGAATGACTAACTGCACTTGGTCTAATGGACCTCACCTTAATTCTTTATACCACTAGCAGGTTGCATGTATTGATTTTTGAATAACAACATCAATATATCTTGTACTACTTTCGTTTTCCTCTAGTGTCAAAGTGAAGTAGATTTTTTCCCCACAATATCTCAACAATAATTACATGTATTGCTAGGAACATTTATGTTCCCCAGAAGATGAATCCAAGGCTAATACTTATGGCATTTCTAATCCTCATCTCCCAATTTATTTTGTGTGCAAATGAGCAAAATATTGACCTGCTACCACAACAAAATAAGGTGCTTAAACGTCTACTTGCCAACATTGTCATCATGCGCAAATTAGCATGAGCTAACTGGCATTAGCATTAGCTGTGTTTATGTGCAGGCTCACAAAGCTACTAGCTTTAGGCTTTAGACTCGTCTTGTGTCGTCACAAGGAGATCAAATGAGAAGCAGTGCCACAAATGAGTTAAATGAGGTTCACATTTGTTCTAGTTATTAGTTCTGTTTGTCTTTTAATTTCCAGTCATCTGTATACAACTACAGAGAAGCAGAGTAAACAAAAGTAGGGGATTTGTCTGTATGTCGCTCAGTGTGGACATATTTTTTGATAATGAATCATTTCCCAGAGGGTGGATGACGAGAGAAACACTCTGAATGTGGAAAAAGTCACAGACACTCACGATAAGCTATCATGTGATTGCTAAATCATTATGAATGCTTAGTCATGCTTTGGAATCAGATTAATTTAGAATAATGACAACAACACACAATCCTCCAAATGTTCTCCTGCAAGTGGCAATCCATTTTTAGTGGTGGGTGAAATAACCTCAACTTGCTTCACTTTTTTGGAGTATCCTCTGCACTGCAGGAGCCAGTGCAAGTAAGAGACCTGGAGGTGGAATAGAGGAATACAACCTGCTGTGACTAACACTCAAAGGCACAATATCTCTCTCTGTATGTCTTTCTATCACTTATGTGTGACTGCCAATTAGTCCATTTCGTGTCAGTTTAACAGAGGATGCCTATGATGCTGGGAAGTGGAATACCCCGAGCCTCTGGTGCGATGTCTCTGACAAGCTGCTTGGCCCTACTGATTTACTCTGTAATCTCAAATTCCCAGCTGAGCTCCTGTCACCCTCCATCACTTCCTAATGCACTGATTCTTACTCTCTTTTCCTTTTTTTTTGCTACAGGTATGATGTTGACTCGAAGAGCGCCAACCTGTCAAAACACGTGAGTAATAAAACTGTTGTTGTGCGCACATTAAGACATGTACGTTTTGTGTCTATTTTTGCCTCCACACTTTTGCTGATTGTATTCTGTGAGTGAGTGTGTGTGTGTCCTTGTTATTAGCTCCCATTAGACTCGTTTAGGCCACAACAATGAGTGTGCTTATCGTCTACTGTAATAGCACATTCCCTAAACGGCCTGCAATTCATTTGGAAATGAAATAAACACTAATTTCCCTGATAGCAGTCATTAGCATAACGGTAATTAGGAACAACAATGTGATAACTTGCCAGTGAGGCCTGTGTCCTGCCTACTGCATCATGGGAATTGTAGTTCAATCAGTAAGTATGAATGAGAAAGCGCAGTTGGTACTTGTGTCACGGGAAATTAGTAATAAAACAGTTAGAACCTTCGGATTAATATAAAAAAATACCTATTTTTACAGAATAATTTACATTTATTTCTGATCACTTGACCATAAAACATGTTAATTAATAATTAGCTAAACAGGTGAATTTTTTTTCATGCTAGCTGCTTGCCAATGCTGCTACTGTTAGCTGGCTGCTAACAGTAGCTTCAGACTTTCTAAAACTTTTCCTTTGATGGGTGGCACTGCTATCATTCAACAAAAGGGGAAGTTTTAATCTAACACCGTTAATCCAGTTACTAAACCGTTGTGATTCCTGAATGTCTGTTTGTCTATAATCTTGTGTACACATCTGTCGGATGTTCCGTAATATCTAAAACATGTTTGGGCAGGTGCTAACTGTGAAAACTGACAAGGACTGTCACTGTCCAATGCAGGAGAGTTATACCACCAATAACATGATAAGGAAGCTATAAAAGATTATACAACAGCTGTCTGTTCTACTCAAACCGTTATCTGGGGCCTCATTTATAAAGGGATATACGCTCAAAAAATGGCGTACGCCAGTTTCTACGCAATGTTTGCGATTTATAAAATACTAACTTGACGGGAAAATGTGCTGTCCTCCACGCAAACTCTAACCCATGCGTACGCACTAAGCACACAAACGGGAGAGACGAGAAACTGCGACACCGTTGGCAGAAGGAAGAATAGAGAGAAATATGTGGAAATAATACCATAAATAAAATGTTACCTCTCATTTATCAAATATGAAGAATTCATTTTCAAACATTGATTAAAGCCAATCTTTAAATGATTAAACAAACGCCTGTTTGCGACTCCTCAGTGCACACAAAAACATAACTTGGAGAAATAAATAAATGCGGATATGCTATTTAAAACCACCTCGAATATGTTGTGTTACTGTTATGAAATGTTTTCTCATAAATGATGCGGTAAGCAGGAGGACAGAATTACGTTTAAACTGACGCCGTTTTGCTTTTCTATAGGTTGTAGATACGAGCATGGTTTTATATACTATCACGTTTAATCGTGTTTTATGCCGTTTGCCAAGACTTGATAAGTCGCTCGTAAAACACAGGAGGTATGGAAACTAAGAACACCATATGTGGTAAATTGTACAGCTAATATAACACAACACATTAGTTGTATTTCCTTTAACTGGTGGATTATGGATATATAGTTGCTGATCGACAGCTGGAACACACACCACCAAATACAACAAAATAATTCAGATCCAGTCGTCATGACTCCACTCCGGAGGGATTCCCCGATCATTTCTTAGTTTCTCATCAAGGGGGTGTCTCCTGTCCCCGGTACAAACACACTGCCTGAGGAAGGTTAGGTTATGTGTATTTTTTTTGTCATTAACTTTTTTCGGACCACTTATTTATTTATTTTGGTGACGATCCGACCTCCATGCTGCTACTCTGGTTCAAACTGCATCCACCAAACAATATGATTTATCTCGACCTCCCCACAATAACCTAAATCTGACACGGTGTGAGATGTCTTTTTTAGCTGTTCTATCGTCATTTCCTGCGATCTTCTTCATGCAGTCAGTCAAATGAATGAATGAATGGGCGTTTCTTTGACTATTTATAGGCAAATATGGGCGTTACGAGTCGATTGTGATTTATCAAGGGAAACAGGCGTAGGGAGTGCCGTACGCACTTCCCTCGCCGGTACGCAACGTTTTGTGAATCGGAAAATGGCGGAAAATGTATGTACCTATTTTTGTGCTTTGTACTACGTAAGCAACCTTCCTACGACAATCCTACGCAAGGCGTTATAAATGAGGCCCCTGGACATTTACATTTATAGCTCCAGTGTCCATAATAGCCAGTTGTGCAGTAATTCCTCCTTCTACTCCGCAGCTTTTGTCTACCACCTGAAAGAAAAACACTCAAACTGTGTATACAATATGTTTGTGTCTGTGGAAAGCTCATTTGAAGTTACACTGACCTGCCTGCTGTGTGCTCTCAGCAGAGCACAGACAGTGAGTCACATTCTGCCCTGATGTGACACCCTGCAACTGTGTTTCCTCTCAGCGTCCGACCCAACCAGTCTGCTCGCATATCATACAACAAAGTCACAGGATCTTCTCTGTGTCACAAGCAAAAGAGGCAGTGATTATTGGAAGAAACAGTAGCGGATGGGAAATGTATGACTCGAGAAGATGAGAATTATATATTTGAGCAATCCGAAAATATTACTAGAGCTGTTAAAGATGAACACATAGAAGACTGGTGCTTGTGCTTGTGTTTTCTTTATAGTTTACAGAATTTAACATCATTGTTAGAACAGACTTTATTGTGTCCTAGGGCGATAATATTGCTACTATGGTAATGTTCATGTGCTCTAAGGTAAATAAATGACTACTATTTCAGTCTTTCAAAAACTTATTTAAAGGGGCCCTTTTATGCAAATGTTCAGGTTTCCTAATTGTATTTGGGCCTCTACTGTGACATGTTTCTATGCTCTAATGTTCAAAGAGTGCTTTATTTTGTTTCTGCTGCACCTCTTTTCACCCTCGATCTGAATCTAGAGCTCAGTCTGCTCTGATTGGTTAGCTGGCCGAATCTGTTGTCATTAGTCAACCGCTTGGAGATGTCCCACCCTTATCACGTACAATGTGTTGGAGCGCTAGCCAATAGAAGCTCGAGGGTTTTGTAGTGATGTCACTTTGTTACTGAAGTAAACAAAGGTGTCCAATGGAGGCGTTTCAGGCAGGGGGGGGGAGGGGGAGTGTGTGGGAGAGAAACTCCTCTGATGTTAGCCTTTGCAGACCATTTACTTTACAAAAATCTAAAGAACACACTACAGGAAAGGGAAAAACCTTAAGAAGCATAATACAGCCTCTTTAAATTGAGTACGTGAATGATCTTGTGAAACATACAGTCCGCCTCTATAGAGTGCCTTCTGGTGAGCAATCCCTTCTCCCGTGTTTTCCTATTGAGTCATTTCATTTCTATGATACCATGTTCCTGTGAAATTGGAAAAAGTATTTTCTTTTTTTTTTTTATCACAATTTCATGACCGGGTGTTAATATAATAGGTGTATTTGAGGACCTGTGTAGAGGCACAGGACAAGGTTGTGTTTCTGCACTTCCTATTAAAGTACCATGTACCGGTCAGAAGGGATGGAGAACGACATGCCGGATACACATTTTATTTAACCATTATCCTCTATTACAGCAAACTGCTGTCCTGTATCATTATGTGGCATCACACTGAATGGTGCAATGCATGGCAATACTGTCATATTCATTTCTCTGATGGTATTTTTAGTTTCCACCTAAACACAACCACATATACTTTACTATGTCTGAAGAAAACAGCATAGAAATGTGACATTTAAATGCAGTAGTAATTTAAAAAAAGCAAACACACTTAGCTAGTTTAGGGTACATCTTGGTCTTGTTTTCAAAATGGTATCCTGCAAAAAATCTCAAAACTATTTGTATTATTGACATCATGACGGTTTAAAAAAGCATCTATAGAGATTTTTTAAGTTGACATTATAACACTGTGTCATGGCCATTTTCATCTACCTCCAACAATAATCTATAATACGTGTTATTCAGTTTTTGTGTCCTTTAAAAGGCTGAATGAATGCCATCAACTGCACTCTTGACATTTATTTCACAGTAACTATATGAACCTAGGTGTAGATAAATTGGAAAATAGTCCCAGTCTCTCAAAAACAAATTGCATTGCTCTTAGTTTCCCTTCAGGATTTCTCTCTGGTAATAACATGTGTCGCTTTGTTGTCTCTCTGGGTTAAAATCCATGCTTTCCTCATCTCTCTTTCTCATCTTTTACCATCACTGTGTCACCTTTTTTTATTTCATTGCCAGCTCACACTTTCTCTCTTTCTTGATCTCTACATTTCCCATTTCCCTCCAGCCTTGCCTCCCTTTCTTGTAATCAATAATCTCCTACACGAAGAGACAGGCATGTGACTGGCTTGGGGTTGGAGGGTAGGGGGGGTTGTGGGGGGGGGGAGCGCCAATCCATTAGATGGTGTTTTAACATGGGAGCTGTTGGCTGCAGGCACACCTGGGAACAGAGTGAGAACGAGTGTGGAATATAGAGGGCCAGGTCCATAGTGGGGGAGAGAGAAACATGTCCTGTTGATGAGATAACACTTATTTATATATCTGTATGCAGATGGTTAAGAAGTAAGGCTGATCTTTTTTGATTAATTTGAAAATGCAAATCAAAAAATCTGTAAATACTCTGATAACCAGCTTTGAATAAGTCACCTTTTTATAAAGGGTTTGTAAGTGTTTCCATCGTTGTTGTTAATGGCTACTGAACATGGATGAAAAGAATCAAGCTTCAGTATATTCCCTTTCCTCCTGAAACGCCTCGATTGGACTCCTTTGTTTACTTCCGCAGCATAAAGACATCACTACGAAACACTCACGCTTTTATTGGCTAGCGTTCCAACAGATTTTATAGGCTATGGGTTGGGACATCTCTAAGAGGTTGACCAATCACAACAGAGCCGGCCAGCTAACCAATCAGAGCAGACTGGGCTCTGGTTTCAGACAGAGGCTGAAAAGAGGTGCTGCAGCACATTATGCAGTATGAGAAAAATAAAGAGATCCATAAGTAATTCAGCCAATAGTTTCACAAAGACAATTATCCGATGGACCTTGATTGATTGATTGATTGATTGATTGATTGATTGATACATTTTATTTCGAACAAGTAAAATAAATAATTACAAAACAAAACAAATGTTGCAGTGCATAGTCATGTAAGAGAAATCAAAACAAAAAATGACATTTCCAACAACAACAGGATTAGCAACATAAACAGTCCCACATCTAGTGTTCGAAAAGGAGTGAGAAGAAGTATAATTTATTTAATCTCACCCCATTGTCCCTAAATGATTTATTTATAATCTATAATCTGCAATAATTATCATTATTATTAATTATTATTGTTATTATTATTATCTGCTTTACCTGTTGATTGACATATATACATACATATGTCATATATACATACATATGTACATACACACATACATACAGATATATACATATATGCACATTATACATATACACACCTACATACTCACACATATACACATATTCACATACACATAGTCAAACACCTTCCCCATCTCTGTACCTCGAGAAAATAATTTCTCTGTATTTCCTCTTGAACTGGTTAATGTCTGGACATCGCTTTAGCTCCACATTCACACAGATCCATAGTCTCACTCTGTGGATAACAGCCCTTGTTGCTAGGTGATATGTGACTTTACTGCAAAGCTTCTACTACACTACAGTAGAACATAAAATCAAAACCACTTTTACAATGTTATTGCATGACTTATTGTAGCAAAAACAAACAGTGTTGCAAAGTAACCTCTAAGCACTATATTTGAGCTATTTCCATTTTATGCTACTTTATGCTACTACACTTGTCGGTACACTAACATGGCAAATATTTCAAACATCACTTTGCATGTTCATGTTTTCAATAACAAAGATTCCTCGACTAATTCATTATGATGTTCTATGATTGATAAATATACCTGCCAGTATCATCAAATCTAGCTCCACCTTTTCAAGCTGCATAATTAAAATGATTTACACAGTAATGGATTATCAAATATAATCAATTGTAACAATATATATTATTCAGAAAATGGCCATTCTGCAGTATTTTATGTTTTGATACATTTATTTTGATGCTAATTATTTTGTACTTTAGCTTAAGTAACACTCAGAAAACAAGACTTCTACATGTAATCGAGAATGTCTACACTGTGGTATTGCTAGTTTAACTTAAAGGTCCCCTATTATACTGTTTTTCATCAATATATTATAGGTCTCAGATATATACAAACCATGTCTCTGAAGTGTTTGGCTCCAAACACCAAACAGATCATTGTAGCATCCCATAATCCCCTCTGTTTCAGCCCTGTTTCAAAAGTGCTGATTCTCTGTCATTTACTTTAGATGAATATAAGGAGCCACTCCCCACACCCCTCTGAGAGATATTTGGTTAACACTAGAACCGCCAACAGGTCAATTTTACCCGCAGCTGTTTTTTGATTGTATGTAACTTTTTTTCAATCAAATATTATAGTCTCCCAGTCCGTGACTTTTCCTGAAAGTGTGTTATGTAGCACCCTCTGTTGTTAAAAATTGTCAATATGAAGTCAGATTGAAAAAATCGCCAAAGAAATAGCCATTTATACATATATATATATATATATATATATACATGTATATTTACAACGCCTTTTGTCTACTGCAGTCTCCTTAGAGAGAGAGAGACAGAGAGAGAGAGAGATCTTGGATGACTGAGCTCACGTTGATGACGTAATGCATGTGTGCAGGTTACGTGCCAGTTGAATAAAGATGGACACTCGGAATGAGAGAAGTAGTCCGCGTCGTCTGTTTATGTAGGCAATTATAGAACATTACAGATAGATCGATAGATAGTTATAGATAGATAGAGAGAGAGATAGAGAGATTTGTACCTAAACAAAACACAAGTCTAACACCAAGCATTTAATTCAGCACTGGTAGCAATATTTTATACTTCATGCTTTCTGCACAAACTATATCATATGAAAAGCTGAGAGTCCACAGATTCTATTGGTATAAGTTTCATCCCTGTGCGATCAAAACTCACTGTTCTGAATGATAAATAAAAGAACATTGTACCTTGAAAATCAAAAGCGGGTAAATTTGACCCGTTGGCGGTTTTAGGTATACAGCGACCTCTGGCGGTTCTAGTGTTAAAAAGAACACAATGGTGCTCTAGGAGGAGATTCAGGTGATAAGGTGGGGGGGGGTGTTACCTTGGTTGGTTATTGGCTAATGGTTACACAAGCCAACAAATCATTATGACATCATAAAGTGCCCAAAATCTGATCAGCTCATTTTCAGACAGGTTTTTATATAAATGGATCATGAGAAAAAGTCAGCAAATCTTTTTTCCTGAAGCATTCAGAATCTCTTTACACAGAGGGGACACATGTTTATGTACAAAAGACGTGAAAAAGTGGATTTTGCATAATAGGTGACCTTTAAAAGTCCAGTTTTGACATGTCACATGATACTTGAGATAAACAGGTAAGCTTGGTAGATGGATAGATATAGCCACATAATAACAGAAGAGACTAATCAATGGAGCGAGTAATCCATTATGTTAGCGCTGCCTGGAGCCATTCTGTCACATATTAGACATGCTGTCCAATAATGACAAACAGCCTCAGCACTGTGCCCCTTGGTGAAATGTGGCTAGCAACAGCATGTTTCTTTAATAGCTTTTAGAGGGATGTGAAGTGTGTGTGTGTGTGTGTGTGTGTGTGTGTGTGTGTGTACAGTAGCTGTGTTTCATACTTTCATTTTGAAGTCTCACTGAGCAAGCAGATTGCGATGGTTGCCAATTCTTCATGCGAATAAATTAAGTTTCGAGGAGTGATCTCTTCTTTCATGTGTCCTCCTTTCAGTCAGCATCAGCGGAATAAATTCAGTATGTGATGGCAGTTTAATTTGCCAGGAACGCAGCGGATAGGGCGCAGGTGTGAGGGCTGGTGGGAGGAAGACTCAATCTATTTGGCAGTATTATCTGTCAGTGGGGGAACATGGAGCTATTTGAAATGGCTGTGTGGTTGCACTGTAGAGACCAGCGATAAGGGTATTCTTTATGAGTTTATGGCTGTGTCTTTTTTATAAATATAATTAAATGTGTTTATTTGTTTATGTCATGTCCTGTGTAGGGATGTTCAATCTCAAGTGTTTAGCCCTTGATCTACAGCTGCAGAGGTTACACAAATCAATCCAATGCACATGCTTGACAATGGAATACCATAGACGACAGAAAACTAAAACTAACACTGAGCTGAAATTAAACGATTGCACATAAATGAGGTACAAGTGCCATAAATGAACAGGTTCATTCGATGTTTATAGCATTGCTGTGATTAAATGTGTAAATAAATATGTGTGATAACAGATGTGAAACCAAGTGTCAGATCAGCATATTATAGCTCTATATAGCTGACACAAATTGCCTTGATTGGACTGATCTTGGAGATCCGACCAGCCTTAGCAGATCTGACCTAGCTTTGTCTGAATAACAAAAACACTTTTTTAAAACTCTCTTTCTTTCTCTTACTCCGCAGGATTTTCTGGGCCAGGCCTACTGCACTCTGGGAGAAGTGGTTGGATCACTGGGGAGTCGCTCGGAAAAACCTCTTGGGTGAGTATTTGTGCCCATAGCTGGGAGTTTGCCAATATTTCAGAGCTGATGTATTTCCCCCTATTAGTTAGGTTTTTTGAGAGAATCAATCCTTCTGATGAAGTATGAAGTACTTTAAATCAGTTTGCATTCATTCTCTTAGAAGTTTGTTGAATGACAGTAAGTTGTGTTACTGTAAATCCACCTAGCTCTCTATAGAGTAAATTAATAACAGGGACTTCTTACAGTACAACCAGCGTGAAAGTGACTTTGTCCCCAAACTATTTGCTCTAGAGCAGAATATCCGCTGTTTGTTAATTGGAGTTACTCAAGCAATAAGCTAAGGAAAAGTATATGCCTCTAGTTTTTTAATGAACACACTCATGCACACAAAAACACACTCGGGTATTGATACACATTCAAACATTTCAGGCTCATTAAAGCGATGGTGATCAGACTTGTTAGCCAGCCTGCATGTAACACATAAAGATCACTGCATCTGTGTGTGGGTGTGGGCATGTGTTTCTTCTGTTTGATACAAATAGTTCTCGGTACATGAAGTTATTTAAAGTTGAAGAAAAAGAGAAGGCAGAACATACTCGCCTAAATGAGCCCGCAGCCTTTGTCTTTGATTTATAAGCAAACAAGCAAAAGGTATTAGTTACAGTTACAGTTACTATTAAAATACCTTGATGGATATCAACAGTATAGCCTGCTTCTTTTGGAGCACTAATTAGAATGCATCATTATCTACTTCTATCCATGAGGCTGCTCTTTTATAGCCCATAGTGGCTTCTTTATTGCGTCTTTTTTATCCAATTTGCTTTTTCATTTGAAGCGTTCATGAGCCTTGAGATCTTAAAAGGCTGGTGTCAGGGGAAATAACAGCCAAGCTGGCATACCTTCACTGTGTGTGTACTGTGTATGTGTGTGTGCGAGCTTATATATCGTATTTAAAAACTCTTACTAATCTAGTAAACATCCTGGCAATTGTTTATAAAATCCCGATGTAGTGTGACGCACCATATACGTGATTTTATGTTGTACTTAGTATGAACACAAATACAATGTTATGCGATTTCCCCACATCCCTTTATGCACTTGAGCAGCAATCGCCATGGTGATCGCAGCGGAAGGTTACTCACTCACAGTGAAAGAAAGAAAGAAAGAGAGAGACCTGTCCGTCCATGTATGTGCACCATGGGCCCCTCCAAAGTGCAAAACGATGTTTTCCGCCCTTAAGCCCCACTGATGGAAACACACACGCGCGCACGCACACACACACACACACGCACGCACGCGCGCACGCACACACACACACACACACACACACACACACACACACACACACACACACACACACACACACACACACACACACACACACACACACACACACACACACACACACACACACACACACACACACACACACACACACACACACACACACACACACGTTCTTGTAGTCATTTGATAATATAGTGTTACAGGAATGAGTCCTAAACCCGGAAGTGAATTAGCATCTTAGCACTTAGCTCCTACATCTCAAATTCAAAGTTCTTCTGAATTAGTTTTTGGTTGATGTATACAAGCCTACGATATTTACACGATTTGTTTTACGACATAGAATATGCCAGTATGCACCCAACTGGTGAACGTGTGAAACTTTTATGGGTCTTTAAAACAGCGGTTGCTAACAAATGGCTCAACGAGGCTACTTAACATCATCACACTGAACATTAGCCGACTTTAGCTTAGCGGAGTTGACGCATGTGGTTTGTCGATTGCATTTACGCTTCAGCTATTAGAAAAGTGTTGTTTCTATGTGGAGATTGCTGCTAACAGTAACAGATCTTATTTTTTGCAAAATTCCCAAAACCAAAGGAAAGATTTTGACTTTTTGTCAAGGGAGCCCTTCAGATACTTACTTTCCAGGTAGGCCTTCAAAAAAGATAGGCCCACGATAGCAACAGATCAGCTAGACTCAGCTCAAGCACTGTTCCACCCTGTATAAGCAGTTACAGATAATGGATGGATGGATGTATAAAACAGGTGTCATATAGACCATTTATAGCCCCGGTTTTTAAAGAAATGTGTGATTCGGTGCAGAAGCAGAACCCCTGTCAACATTTATTAAATACAAACGTACAGAGGCCACAGCTGTTGCAATCATTGTCTTGCCGAGGTTGTGTCTGTATGTATATGTGTGTGTGGGTGTGTGTTTGACTTTGTCAGACACACACCTGCAGCCTGACACGACAGGGGGGATCTTTAACAATTGTAATGAGTGCTAATTACAGCTAATTACATTGTTCAATCAAACTCGTGTGTGTGTGTGTGTGTGTGTGTGTGTGTGTGTGTGTGTGTGTGTGTGTGTGTGTGTGTGTGTGTGTGTGTGTGTGTGTGTGTGTGTGTGTGTGTGTGTGTGTGTGTGTGTGTGTGTGTGTGTGTGTGTGTGTGTGTGTGTGTGTGTGTGTGTGTGTGTGTGTGTGTGTGTGTGTGTGTGTGTGTGTGTGTGTGTGTGTGTGTGTGTGTGTGTGTGTGTGTGTGTGTGTGTGTGTGTGTGTGTGTGTGTGTGTGTGTGTGTGTGTGTGTGTGTGTGTGTGTGTGTGTGTCACCCACCAGCAACAGTATTTAAAACAATGACAAGCCTATCATATCTGAAATCTATAATGCAAATCATATTTATAATGCATTAGAAGTAGCCTTTAGCTGTCATAAATATTCATAACGTTTTAAAATAATCATCTGCCCAATGTAAAAAATTATACAATTACTTATAAAGTATAGTATCATAAAACTTCTTAATTGCATTTCTTTGCAAGTCTCATATTACATTACATTACATGTTACTTGTTAGACGCTTTTATCCAAAGCGACTTACATACTCAATACTGTGGGCAATCCCCACAGGAGCAATTTGGGGTGAAGTGTCTCAGGGACACAACGACATGCTGACTGCGGTGGGGTTTGAACCTGTGCTCCCCTGATCCGAACACCAACGCTCTATCCACTGCCCCACACGCCTTCATATAGTATTATATATCTAATAGTTGTTTCAATATAATTTCAATATTTTAATTCAATCGTGAATTATATAGGTAATGACTGGTTTGGAATAATAATAAAATATGCAGAAATGTCAGTGAGTGACCATCAATTATTAAGTATACGAGTGTATGTGCCACACAATATCATTATAGTATGATTTTACAAAATCAAACTAGCTGTTTAGCCTGTATCCAGTCTTTATGCTAAGCTAAGCTAAGCTAACTGGATGTTCGCTGTAGCTTCATATTTGGTATTCAGACACTGATATACTTTTTCTCATCTCTCAACTATCGGCAAAAAATGCAAATATCTATATTTCCTAAAATGTCAAACTCCCGTTAACTTGCAAAGACAATGTGGACCTCTCAATTTTGAAGTTGACTAATGAAATGTGTTTTTTACCTTGATTTGAGCTAATGTTATTCAAACTACTTAGCTCTTCTAACTAAAGTAAAAGATAAACATAAATGTAGTATGCTGCATGTTGAATCTTATACATTCC
The DNA here is from genome assembly GCF_902827165.1 of Trematomus bernacchii. NCBI lineage: Eukaryota > Metazoa > Chordata > Actinopteri > Perciformes > Nototheniidae > Trematomus > Trematomus bernacchii. The sequence continues at coordinate 6,388,666 of NW_022987608.1, read as the reverse complement.
TCTGGGCCTTTTCATTGCACAAAAGTGTTACCCTGACACACTTTTGGTTAGATTTGCATTACAGTAATCGGGTTTAGTGAATACCACCTAAGAGAGAGATTATTATCATCCTCTTGCAGTACTGATGCTGGTGTTCAGGTTGAGATTTAGTTTCCACCACTCTTTTTTTATTATCTATTCTTCTCGATACTTCCTCTCACACTCGCCACCCTCCTTTGTTCCCCCCAACAATCCTCCGTGTTCACAGGGTCAGAGAGAAGCCCCGGTGAACTGCAGACAGAGCTAAGTGGGCTACAATTTAGCCAAGTGATCCAAGAACGCCAACACCAACAAAGGCCGATAGCTGTGAATACAAGCCTGATTGTATTGATTTGTAAAGGACGTACAATGAAACGCTCTTTCTGCCTCTTAGTGGGGAGACATGGATTTTATGTGAATGTTTCCTTTTGTTTGAGAGAATTATGGTTATGAGTTTCCTTTTAGGGGAAAAAGTGTGTGTGTGTGATTGTGTCGCAGCATGACCAAGAGTATATGAACTCTCATGTTCCTATCATTATAATTGATATCTCATTCAGGTATTACCCCCGGTCATTGGGGATATAATGAAGTTGACGCAAGTGTGTGTCTGTCTGAATTTGGGTGCGTGCGTGTGCGTGTGTGTGTGCGCGCTTGTGTGTGCTTGTGTGTGTGTGTGTGTGTGTGTGTGTGTGTGTTAACGCTGTAGCCGAGAAGTGGCCTAGACTTAATTACCCGTCTCTTGCCAGACGCTGATTGCAAATCCATGTGCCTTGATTAGAGGATTCACAGTGTGTCCTCTCTCTCTCACACACACACACACACACACACACACACACACACACACACACACACACACACACACACACACACACACACACACACACACACACACACGCACACACGCACACACACACACACAGATATTCCTGAAGCACTTTTCATCTTTGAAGTGCCTTTTCTTTTTGTGTAAAAGAGGAAAACATTTTTACTTTAATGTGAGGATGATGACATTTTTGGATGATGAGCATTTTTTAAAGTTTAGTTTTGATTCAAAACACACATTGAGTCCACCAAAAATAGAGATATAACAGTTAAAAAAAAATTGTCTGGCTTTTTCTCGCATCTAGGATGATCCTCTCTCTTGTAACAAATAGTACCAGTGCTTGTTTGTTTTTTAAATGACAACAATACTCGCACAACAATGTTACTGCTATTACTCATAAGTTGTCATCATGTGTCTTTTTAGGGGAAAACACATTTTCTCAGAGGCAGTTTACACATTCACATAAATAGCAGCGCACAGTTTATAAAGGCGTTTCAACTATATTTTATTCATATTTGAGCTTTGCACAGTCCTTCTTGTCTTTACAACATACTGTGTCTGTGTATGTAAGGCAAAACTATACATAATTCCTCCAGTAACTATGCAATCCTGAAGCCCACGCATCATTTTGAGGCCGATCTCGCAGACAGATTAATAACCACCTTTTGGAGAAAAAAATAGAGCAAAGAGAACAAGCATCGGAGGAAATAACGAGCAGAGGAATCCCATTCGGTATCTCACAGTGGGGGGCCCGAAACCGGCAGAGTTGTCATGGCGACCCAGATTCTGGGCGCTTGACGGATGTCGGGTGTGTGTGTGTGTGTGTGTGACTTTTAACTGTTTCTCCCTGCATATTGTTGCAGTGAGATGACATGATTGAGACTGAAAGGGTGAGAAGCAATACAAGTTGTATGAGCTGCTTGTTTTCTGCTTCTTCAAACAACATGCCTGCACGTTGACAAAGGTTAGCAAACTGCAAACTGCACTTTGGTTCAAAACTTTACTTGAAAATAATTTGAGGCTTCAGCAGTCTGTGTTAGGCAAGTAAAATCAAAATCTTCGAAAATTCTTTATTAAACAAAATCACTGCTTCACTCTGATCACAGGTAGAACAAAAATGTTTCAGTATATAGGTGTTAAAAAGCATAACAAAGTAAATGTCTATAACATGAGCTGCGCCTTTTTCTGTTTTAACATTACATGATATTTAGTTCTGATACACGCTGGTGACATCTGCATCTTATATAGCTGTTACACCCACGCAGCAAAACATTCCACAAAACATGTATTACTTAAAGCTCCCATGTCATGCTTTTCCGGTTATTACCCGTCCCCTTGTGTGTTATGAAGGTTTTTATGCATGTAAACGGTGTGCAGAGTCAAAACCCTCAAAGTACACCCTGTAGCGAGTAAAACTCTAACACAGAAAATACCTCCCCAAAACGCCTCGTTGGAGATACGTCACTGCCCATTTGAGTCTTCCATTTAGTTCCGGGTACCGCCTGATGTCATGCGGTACCCGGAACGAAATGGACCAATCCCGAAGAGCTATGGCCACACCAGCAGCGTCGTGTTCCTCCTCCAGAGGTTCGAAGAACCGGCATTTCACAGACGAAAGCTTCCAAAACATTGCCCAGTTTGAGGCCGGATATGCACAGCTTGTTTGGACCGTTTGGAGCAGGGGAAGATCTGGGTATACAACCTGTAAGTTTGCATTGTTATTTGTGTATTTATCAAACAAGACTGTTTAAATGTGTAAACTGTGTTGGACTGCTAAGCCATTGACACAGTGCTAACTAAGTTGCTAGAGTTTCCATATATCAACTCTAATATCAGCAGATGGCCTTGCATACATGTATCTCATAGCAGGAGAATGTCTGCATTCACACACAAAATACCTATTGACAGTATACTCCGGGTGATTTGCCGGTCAGTCGCGAAACGTAATTACATTATAGCTGGCGTAGCGATCTAACACACGGAGCTAGAGCTAGTTTCGGTCAGAAAAACATTTTTGTGATGCTACGTTGCTAGCGTTTTAATATATCAACTACAATGTCAGCAGATGGCCTTACATGTTTGTCATGGCAGGAGAATGTCTGCAGTCACACACACGGAATACTCATACAGTATACTGTACTGTGATTTACCGTACATTGTGACCGTACATATACTGCATGTAGCTAACGAGGCTAGCTGTATGCTAGCGCAAAACAATGTATTCATGCAAGTTACATTGTATGACCGAACGTAGCAGAATACCCGTATACGATTGCAATTATAAACACGTTATTGCTAGCCTAATATGAACCACTAGCTTTTGTTCATAGTAGTTTTATTACACTGCATTATAGTTGCCTTTCCTCCAAGCTAACGTTCATATCGTGTTAGCTACCAAGGTAAACAAAGCTAGGTTAGCATATTAGCAGGCAAGCTGTTCATTACACAACTACTACTAACGAATCTAAAACAACTAAGTTTCTCTAATATTTTGTGATTTGCATTTGATTTCGTCCAGCCAGATCCTGGCGGACAATCCATGACGGGGAAGGGATTCTACTACTACTGAGGGTGCTAAAAGGCACCGCACCGACTGTGCGCAGGCAAGATGCGAGGAGGAGGAATGGATGATATACCGTGTATATATGTATATTTATGTTCATTTTGTACATTTCTAAAAATAAAGTTTAATGGAAATACTTAGTAGGCCTATCCTTTCTTCCCTGAATTCATATATAGCAAACCATGATTTGATTTCTCATCAAACAGTAGTAGTTTATAACGGGTAAAAATAACTTACTCTTTGTTATGAGAGTAGCTCGTAGGCCACAACGGAAAGACAAGGAGACATACACGAGTTTACAAAACCACGGCACATTTATTGTAGTAAATGCAGAGACAGGTGGTCGAGGGGAGAGGGTCGCTCAGTTCGTCCTTCTGCAGCCGCTTTGGAGAGAGACTCCGGGCCGCTGGGATTAATAGCACCGGCTACGGAGGTGTCCGTGATCGCGCTGATTACCCTCTTCAGCTCCACCCCACCGTAAGACAAAGGCCCTGAGGCCGTCACACTCTTCTATAACAACAGTTAAAAATATATATGTATATAAAATATACCGCTGTACCGACGCCATGATAAGACTGATGTTACGCTGAGAGCAGCCGGGAAAAGCACTGACATGGGCGCAGCCTCTCTGGTGGTTGACTAATCAGAACGAGTGGCCGAGCTGACCAATCGGAGCACACTAGGCTCACAGGGAGGGGGGGGCAAGAGCTCCAACGAGTCGTTTAGTGGAGAAAGTGAATACTGCTGAATACACATGCTTGACAGAGATGCTGTATGCGAAACCAATGTGAGTTTGGAAAATTGCACAGTATAAATCTATTTTAGTATACCTCAACAATGTAATTATGATCAGTGGAAATGGCCATGACATGGGCCCTTTAAAATATATATATAGCTATAGCTTTTTGTGTCTATTCCATACTTGTTAAGACATAACGCTGTGTTAACTAGTATTTACACTTTAAATGATATATAACACTGCCATAACGGGAGAGCAGGCAAATGAGATCATTTGGTGTAAAAGGTAAAGAGCTAGAACCTGGGTGTCGTTTAATGTTTGAAATGGATAATCAAGTAGGTTGAGAGTCAAGCTCTTTTTAGATATTTTTAGCCACCTTTTTTTCACTATAACTTTGATTTAATTTGACTTTTATGTTGTTCATTGTTATCCATGTGCAGTGGATGTGACAGTAAGCTTTTTTCGAAGGGGGGATGGATCCCTATTGTTTCTATGGCTATATTAAAGAGGTCACACGAAAAATAAGACATATATATATTTCAATTCATACTTCTGGGCGCCATTAATGTTACAGAACTAGAAGCGGTTAGTTGTTTTTATTTGGCTTATGCACATGAGTACTCCTATCTCCATTGTAAATATGTTTTGAGATGATCCTAAAATATTTCACATAACATCAACCGCAGTGCAGGCAAATCTCTCCTTCAACTTATGATTTATCATTACATGGAATTATTCTACTACAAAAAATATATATATATATATATTATTACTATATCGATTTCCTGGCATTTGCTGCTTTAGGCAGGACATTAAGATCCGCCTCACAGGTTCTCCAAATCTTAATTAGTCCTACTCAGTCTTCCTCTGAATATATCTTACTCATTTTACACACATGATGCATATCCATACTCTGACCCCACCTGTGTGTGCTGTCTGATAAATGGAAATGAGGAAAGACATAGAGAAAGTCTCTTCCTTCAAGAGGCTATTTTACTTTCCCATCTCCAGATCTCCGAGTAAAAAAGGGCATCACCTTTACAAGGTGAATGCAAAGCATTACCTCAAGTCTGCCATTTCAAAAGCACTTTCCACTTATATATTGTGCTTGAGTAAAAACAGACTTGCTTTAAATTCAGGAAGAAGTCCTCAACCCCAATTCTGTGCTGTCTGAATGACTGCCTGAGTGGATTTGTGCCAGGTGGGTCTCTGAGAGTGGAGATCATCACACGACAGGCCCTTTGTCAGAGTGCAAAACCTCTCAAATGTCGGGTCAAGTTGTATTCTTCTGCTCTGAATATGTTTCTTTAAATACTTCTCTGGCTCTGGTTCTGGTATGAGGACTGTATTAAAGTTATTATATTATATCTCAGTTTTATTACCAAGATAAGTACCCTATAATGAGTTTTTGTACATCCGCCCTGTGTTACCTTGAATTCTTAATTGTTCTCCCATGCCTCCGACATGCACAATAATCGAAAAACTGAGAAAAGTCTTGATTAATTCTTGCAAATTAGTTCCGTGTTTGACAAATGCAAAATAGCTTTGTTCTCCGTGGAGGCATGCAAGAAATACGAAGCGTTCTTCAAGGATTTGTGGTATAAATGGTCACTTTCTACGTGAAATATTCAATTAAAGAGAAGGGGTTACATCTAAGAAGATAAACAATCCATCTTTGACTATTCCCTAACAGACTGAAGTAAACATTTGCAGTTTTAGAGGAAGTGTATCTAAAGACCACAGCTGCAACTGCCCAATCACACACACACACACACACACACACACACACACACACACACACACACACACACACACACACACACACACACACACACACACACACACACACACACACCTCATGCTCAACAGTGTACATTTTGTATTCCGTAAATGTTGTGAGGCTCTACTATGTTGTAAAACTTTCCATGAGGTTTATTCCTGACCAGAGTCTAAACAGCGGTGTGTTCATAAAGCAAACCTTTCCAGTAACATTCATCATGCCTCATTTAGATTTAAGTCCAACCCATCGACAGCTGAATCCATATACTTAACAGCCAATGTGAGGTCTATATTGACAAAGCAGAAACAGCAGTAATACATGTTTTGTGGAAACCGGTACAAATCTGACAAATCTATCTAGGCAACACGCCTCAGTGGCAGTATGTAACATCTCTGAGTAAACAAACAAAGCAATGAGACACGGTCAAGTTGAGATAATCTCACAAAGGCGACTTGACCTCGTAGTCGAGTGCAGAGGAAAGCAGAGTAAAAAACCTTGTCCTGCCAAATACACCCCCCATGTGTTGGTGACATGTTAACCCTTAACCTGTTCTCGTGTTGTGTTCAGGGGCATTCAAGGGAAGAAATGCGGGACCATCATCGTGAAAGCCGAGGAGCTGAACAACTGCAGGGTGAGGACGCATATAAACTGCTGGGGATTTCATGTGTTTAGTTTCCACATAGAGAAATACAAATCAGATATTTAACAATATATCATGGAATACATCAATAAATAATAGTTTAAAGGGGACCTATCATGCAAAATGCACTTTTGTACGTCTTTTATACATGAATATGTGTCCCCAGTGTTCCAGGGAACTCACCAAGTGTCAGAAAACACAACCCTCTCTATTTTCCTCCATACCCAAATCTCTAAAAAAGGGGCTGCAACGGATCTGATAAAAACTGATCCAGATTTGAACACTTTCCTGACGTCAGGACGGTGGCGCTACGGCTATTGGGCCAACTCCACCAATCAGGAGGAGACAGCCACGGCCATTCCCATTAGAAAGCGCTGGAGACGCTGTAGTACATATGCCAGGCCTGTAGATGGTGCTGTTCTCACTGAATCAGCCCTTGCAAAAACAGAGCTAACATTTTTCAAATATGCCTTTATAGTCCTACACTATATTATTCAAATATAGCATGATAGGTCCACTTTAAGTAAAATAATTTAAATACATTTTAGATACAAGTTTAGCTTTTCCTTTGCTTTAACAAAAGCTGTTTTTTTTATTTATCAATTTTGCCTGCCGACAGTTGATAAAACTCATTTAAAAATAATGAATGTTGTCCCTTTTGTGTTTTAATTTAGCCTTACTTATTTTTCATCTTATTTAAACTATTTTTTTGGCCCCAGCATATATAATAATATCATTTTTGGGGCACCATTTCAAAACAAAAACACACATTGTTTTAAGTCAACAATAATAATAAAAAAAGCATTTGTATATATTGTATAATTATCAGTGGGAAAGGAAATATAATAATAAAGACATTCTCCAGCATTGAAAAGTCACATCAGTCGGAAATGTGTGTGTACAATGTCTAAGCCATATTCTTTACATATGGATTTTATTTAGTTTTCTGTGTTGATTTCCTCATCAGGAATCAGTGATGATGCAGTTCTGCGGGAACAAGTTGGACAAAAAAGATTTCTTCGGCAAGTCCGACCCCTTCCTGGTTTTCTACAGGAGCAACGAGGACGGCACGTGAGTTCCCCCCCCCCCACCCTTCCTCCGTCACTCTCCCTCCATCGGTCCTTCTCCCCTTTCATGTTTAGTTTAATCCGTCCTTTGCACCCAAAGGAAATTGGTTTTATCGATTCGCCGCTCAGATTAAAAGCTATGCTGCCTGTTTAAAGCATGTGGGTGAATTACATGTGGAACACACCAATGTGAGTGTGTGTGGAAGCAGGAGGCGTTAGAGTGCAGTGCTGTATGTTCACATAGATTCTAAATGTGTGTGTCTGTGGGCTCTCTTTTCCACCCTGCAGTGTGTGACAAGTCAGATAAGACCTTGTGCTCTGAGTGGAGAAGATACCGAGTCCACCTGCTAGCCAACAGAACAGAAATCCCCTCTTTGCAGTGTGTGTTTGTGTGTGTATTTCTGTGCATGTGTGTGAAGTCCAGCTTCCACAATCCTTCACGTCTACTCTCAGTTTGCAGAAAGTCTCCTCTTTAACTCCACTGCCTTCTTCTATTCCCCTCTCTCTACCAACACATGTCAATTTCTCTCTTTTTCTTTCTCCAGGTTTACCATCTGCCACAAGACAGAGGTGATCAAGAATACGTTGAACCCAGTGTGGCAGGCCTTTAAAATCCCCGTCCGGGCTCTTTGCAATGGGGATCACGACAGGTGAGTCCTTTTTCTATATATACTGTATATATATATATATACCAAGCTATTACGGCAACTTAAATAGAAAACAACCACCCCGGACAATCCCCTGAATCATGGAGTTATTTACTGAAAATCTCATGCGAGATAATGATGGATGGTCCTCCAGTGTATACACACAGCATAACACAGTGGCTCTTTCTCTTATACATTGAAAATCCAGTTTGAATGAAAAATGCATGAAGCTGGGTTCGTCTGAAAGGTCAATATGTTGTTATATTTGGCAATTTCAGCAGGAGGAAAATGGAGATTTGGCATAGAATAAATGTTTATTATTTGTAATATTCCCTGGAAAACGAAGCATGGATGTGTAATTTGGTCTTGTTTACTATCCAAGTCAATGCCGAGGTGAGATTTATTCTCTAGATGATGCATTTAAGGGAATAAATCATTATTTGGAGGCAAGTAACGTTATTTTCTGGTGACCTTTTTTGTGAACTTGTGTCTTGCAATATGAAGATGTGTAGGAGCATGCTAGGAAATGACTGATAGGTGCTCATGTAATAGGAGTTTTATCTGTCTGACTGATAAAAACATACAAATGACAAATAAAGGCAATCAGTGGAGAAAGCTGCAAAACATATCGACCTGTTAAAAATGTTGTTTTCATTTTTATGTTCCCTCTTCTTTTTCATTTCAACTCTTACTTTGTATTGCTATCTATAGCCCTTTTATTTTCAGGGTTTACTCTCAGGAGAAGTCCTAGACACAAAACAAATATATAGGTAACAGTATATCTTTCTCATGCGAGTCATGTGTTTGCGTCTATCTCCAGTGTGAGTGACTGCAGCTGTGTACTGAAAGGTTTACAGAAGCAGACAATAGGGTTTAGCTTAGCTAGCAGACAGCAGCATTGATCTGAAGTTTGCTCCAATAAGCTTATCAGAGGAGTTAAGTCTTATCAATGTGGGATTCAGGAGAGTCACACTGGACTGCACTTCTTACAGTCCACACACACACGCACGCACGCACGCACGCACACACACACACACACACACACACACACACATATTGAATCTGTCTGTGTGCAGCCTGGGAAAAGAGATAAGAAGAAGCTCAAGCTGGCAAACAATACAGAACAGTGTCTCTGCAGATAGGTGCTCACATGCACGCACACACACACACACACACACACACACACACACACACACACACACACACACACACACACACACACACACACACACACACACACACACACACACACACACACACACACACACACACACACACACACACACACACACACACGTACAATGAGACCCACAATTGAAGTCATTGTCAATTTCCTGTCACCTCGTCAAAGCTCAGAGCGAGGGGGATGTTTTTCAACAGAGATGTGGCATAACACTCGCTGCCTTAATGAGACACGCCCAGTAAACAGCCACTCCACACACACACACACCAGAGTTCCCGTTAGCCGGTAATTACCGGACAATGACCGGTAAAATATGCTGAAGACCGGCAAATCTAAATCTCTCCGGTCAAAATGTCCGGTCAAAATAATTTTCCCTTAGCGCAATACCGCATCAGTTGCGCCACTTATGTGACAGACAAGAATAGTATGTGACAGACAAAAGAGTATGTGATAGACAAGAATAGTCCATTCTAATGTCTAACACTTAATGTGGAGAAAGAGATGTCCTGTATGGGTTCAAGGTTCAAGGGTTCAAGGTTCTTTATTGTCAATCTGACATAGCTACAGAGTAATTATGCAGTTGAAAATCTTATGTCACAGGCTTCTCCAACAATGCAACATAATAACATAACATAACAATAAGAGCAAGAGCAATACAAAAATAATAATAGTTATAAAAATGAAATAAAGTTATGATGTGGAATAGTGCAGTATGAGTCTATATACAAGTTATTGGAATGATATATATATATTAGGTATTAGATACATAATGGTTGATTGTGCGTTGATCTGTTGGTAATGCCTCGGGGTTCCGGTGGGCATGTAAACAAATGCATAATGCTGCGCTATACTTTGCGGCCTCACCCGGTTGCATAGCGACGCTTATTGTTCAGGTGTCTTTTAACAAGCAGGTAGTCATATCATTAGCTAGAACTAGCTAGATCTGATCGATATGGACATAAACGCGAGTAAAGTCTAATCTGACGGGAGAGAGAGATCGGCTGCTGCTGACGAGTCGACACGCAGCTCTGCATGATCCCCTGCAGCGGCGAGCAGAGCAAAACACACTTCAGGTTAGAACATCACACGTAGCTATTTTAATTACCTCTCAAACTACCTAAACTAGTTATAGATATGTTTAGTTTTACTGTCGGGTCACTCATTACTGGATCCGCGAGCTGCATGATACTGACGGGCTGTCAGGAGAAGGAGAGAGCGCTCCGTTTATTATTCCCGCGTTTTTGTAAATTACTGTACACTTTTGAATAATGTAGTTAATCTACTATAATTAGTTTGTTTAATATCGAATCATATCAATTTGTTTTAAAGCTCAATAAATAACAAAGAAGACCTTTGACCGGCACTTATCTCATTTTGTCCGGAAGATTTCAACTTTAACGGACATGTTGACCGGCAAAAAAATATTCTAACGGGAACTCTGACACACACACACACGCACACGCACATGCACACGCGCACAAGTACACACACACACGATTCTCTGGAGGAGAGAGTGTTAAGCCAACCAGGAGACGCTTTCATCCCCGGAGTGCCCATCACAATCACTCAGCCAGTTCCCTCTCCTCCTCACATGTATTGCCTCCTTTCCTTAGCATCGCTTTAATGATGATTTTTATGTCCACTTTCTTCTCATATCGGAAGACGAGGAGTATGTAGAAGTGGTTGTTTTTTTGGCTCAGGTATTTGATGTGTTCTAGAAAGCTCTAAAGCTGTGGAAAAGTCTTAAAAGATTCATGAAATGTTACTGTCTGCTCGCAAACTTTTATACAGTAAAGATTGACATATATGGAGTTCCCGCTGTCAGAAAGACAAACCTAATTGGCTGAGAAAGAACGAGCAGTACATGATGTCACTCCTGTATTTATTTTATGTCAGTTTGGTGTCATCTTTACACCGTTTTCTCCTCCCCGTGCTCACTCCTCTTCATTTTCTGCCACAGAGAGCCCTTTGCTCCTGTCTGTTTTAATTCCGTGTCGGTTCTTTTGTCCCCCACGTACTGCGCTCCTGCTTTTGAAAGCAGAGAAATTATCCTCTTGGTGAAGATATTGGTCGATGGATTGATATGGCAGCATATCTGCCTCCTGCAGACTCTTCTGTTTGCTTTTTTATGGGATGCAGAAATAGATGTGTTTGGAAATGAGCAGAGCACATTACCAGAGATAAATACAGTGACAGGTACACAGTGTGTTGGAATAAAGATAAGCTGCATAATGGATCTCCTTACGCCTCCATGACAACAATGACAAAATAACTGAACATTTTCCCGATCAAGTGCATCTATATTTTATAATTGTGTTGCGTAAAAGGATAGAATATAGACCTTTATCACTGCAAATTTGAGTATAGTAAGTCATTTTTCACTTGAAATGTTGCCTTTTTTATCGTAAATGTCAAGCAACCCTGTTCTTTTACCTGTGTTACAATGAGGAAGCACACCAGGAGAATCCACAATACAGTCAAAATTCAGAAAAATAAAACAAATCTGTCTTTTTATCTGATTCTCATTTTCTTCCTCTCCCAACAGAACAATCAAGGTCGAGGTGTACGACTGGGACAGAGATGGCAGGTATTCCCTCTCTTTTAATGCCTATTTCTATTGTTATTTTAGCAATTTAGCTATTTCACTACCCTTGGATCGCAGCCTGGGATCATATATCATAATACTTTTCGTGACAAAATATTTATAGAATCTTATGAAGTTAAAGAAAAATAGCTAATACAAAATTTAATGGAATAAAACAATTATATAAATTAAAAAGATTACATAATATAACTATTGATTATCAAGTTATTTTAAGTCTTTAATATTGAATATATTGTATTATTATTTTATTATTATCGTTGAATTATTTTCAGAACATTTTCTTTGTTAAATCTGCTATTTTTTGTTGATTACTAACGCAAAAAATATATTTTTTAGTATCAGCAACAAAGAAACAAATATGACAATTCATCTGTCAAAAATGTAACCTAATAGGAGACCAATTTATTAATTCCAGCCAATTTTCATATTGCTATTGAGTTTGGTTACAAGATTGTGAACATACCATGTTATTGTACAGATACAAATCTGACCTCAATACCCAATCACCATTAAATACCCAGCAATTCATTATCTTATTACCTTTTATCTTGATTACATTGACATTCAACACACGTTATCTTCCTGTGTACAGCAAGGCTAATCCAAGTCCCACTTAATTAACAGCAGTGTTTTCAGTAGGTAAGGAAGCAGGATCGTCACAGATTAACTTTTTAATGATGAGTCTGGACTCTGTTATTTATCTATTCTCTATGCGACAAATTCCAATATCGTAATATCGTGTGTACTACCTTGGATAATTAAATAGTGTATATTGTCAAACAGTTGTATTTGTTTCTTAAATATGTATTCTGTTCTTTCTTTGTGTCTCAAAAAAGTCATGACTTTATCGGGGAGTTCAGCACCAGCTACAGAGAACTATCCAGAGGGCAGAGCCAGTTCAACGTCTATGAGGTGTGTGTGTGTGTGTGTGTGTGTGTGTGTGTGTGTGTGTGTGTGTGTGTGTGTGTGTGTGTGTGGTGTGTGTGTGTGTGTGTGTGTGTGTGTGTGTGTGTGTGTGTGTGTGTGTGTGTGTGTGTGTGTGTGTGTGTGTGTGTGTGTGTGTGTGTGTGTGTGTGTGTGTGTGTGTGTGTGTGTGTGTGTGTGTGTGTGTGTGTGTGTGTGTGTGTGTGTGTGTGTGTGTGTGTGTGTGTGTGTGTGTGTGTGTGTGTGTGTGTGTGTGTGTTTTGTGGTGCAAACCCGTTTCAATCATTGCACCTCACCTCCAGAGGCAAACGTGTCCTTGTGTTATTTCAATGTGAACCAAGGAGAAATGCATAAATCCACACATTCGTATGTGGTTTTCAAGAGGGTCTCTCTTTCGATTTAACCTTGGCACGTTTTAATAAGACCATAAAACTGATATAATGTTTGGGATTAAAAGCGAGTTTCTGCCCAGCATATTTGTGCTTTAATGATCTTGTGTCGCAGCATGACTGAATTAACTGAAGCCCACTTTTGTTATCTGTTCAAAAAAACATGTTCTTTAAGTACAAGTAAAGCTTGTTTAGAAGTGTAGGAGTTGTATCCAATGAAGGTTGACTCACTTTGTGTCCTGTTACATATTCATGACGACGCACCACCCTACGTGCAGAAGAATACAAACTATCCTGTGTAAGATTTTAGCTAAGGCAGGAATAATGTTTGGCATTTTGTGATTGGTTTTAGTACAATTTGAACAGTAGTATGTTCAACTTTTGTAGTCCTTTTTTAATATTAGCAATGTTTGTTGTGACAAACCCACAGATAATTATCAACCAACGCTTCTAGTTCCTGTCACCCCAACATACCATTTTAGCGTCTTTCAGCTCATTGTTATGGTTTCCATTTTATGTGTCTTTTTCAGTGTAAAAGCGGCATGCAAAGTTGCTAGCTTTTGATGATAGTGGAGCATTTTGCAGTTAAACAGCCAGCTATTGTGGAATACATGAATGATAAAGGTTACCGTCACAGCATGTAATCTCATCAATCACATCTTGTCTAATTTTAGGTGATAAATCTGAAGAAGAAAGGAAGGAAGAAAAAATACCTCAACTCTGGAACGGTGAGTAAATATTCCACAATCGTAGATCATAATTTTTCTTGATACATGTGCTGGAGTTTAAATACTATACCTTACTACAGTAGATCCAGTTGGTTAGTGATAATCATTGGCTAATAGCTCATTGTGGCTCTATCTCTTACAGGTAACGCTGCTGTCTTTCCTGCTGGACATTGAAGTCACCTTCCTGGACTACATCAAAGGAGGGTAGGTCAGCGATCACACGTTCATTTAACACACACTGTGAGAGATGGGGGTTTTAATCCTTTCAATAAGAGGCACGCTGAGTGTGCGGTGCCCTGTCGTGATGATAACCACATCATGACTCCGTGTCTGCATTATGCCCAAGATAATGATCCCTCGGTGTGAGCGAATCAGATGGAAAAGTGAACATTTGCATGTGAGAGAAAGAAAGTGAAAGGTGGAGAGACAGAGATTGGCAGATGGGCGACCTGAAGTCAAGTACACAGGGCTCAGACTGGATAGTGTGTGTGTGTGTGAGTGTGTGTGTCTCGTATGTGTCTATGTGTTTTTGTATGTATGTTGCTCAGGAGGGGTGACCGCGTGCAACCAGGCATGGCGTAAATGCTCGCCCACGCACTCTGCCTTCATTAGACTCACACAAAGGGGAGGAGGGGAGTACTGTCAAGGGGGAGAAAGGGGTGTGTGTGTGGGTGTGTATGTGTGCTTGAAACTTTATGGGGGACAAATCTCTATTTTAGTCCTGTATTTCAGTGTTCCCGCTGCCCTTGTAGGTGTGTTTCTCAGGAGTAACGGAAGGTCAGCTGCCATTTAAACGAACAATGAGTAATTTTCTGCTGGAACGAGCACAGAAAAACATAATAAGTGGTCACAAGAAGGTAAAATACAGTAGATGTGCTCATACTTTGAACCCTTTCTCAATT
Organism: Trematomus bernacchii; assembly: GCF_902827165.1. Classification (NCBI taxonomy): domain Eukaryota; kingdom Metazoa; phylum Chordata; class Actinopteri; order Perciformes; family Nototheniidae; genus Trematomus; species Trematomus bernacchii. Next base: position 6,373,658 of record NW_022987608.1, on the reverse strand, counting down.
ACAGCACTGACAAAAATCCCTTTGTGTCAAGGATGCACTTTGTATATGACAGATTGAGATATTAGATGGAGTTACTGTATATGTTTAAGGAAATGTAAGAGGCCCTAGACTGGGCTCTGGTTTTAGACAGAGGGTGAAAAGAGGTGCTGCAGCACCGGCAGTATGAGAAAAGTAAAGATCTTTTTGAACATTAATAGTATTAATAATAACAGTAATGAAAGGAAGGCTTTCTTGTGTGTTTGCTATTGGATGTCTGAGACTGAGAGTGATCAATTTGCATGACGTCAACAATCATCAGATTAATGTTTGAGAACCGGATTTGAATGCAGGTCTGTACCAACACCACGTATGTGTACTCGCTCTGCGGCTCACTGCTAATGGAGAATTCCCACCTTGGAGCCTCCCTGCGCACAGAGCCCGTTCCCAGCTGCACTTTGAAACTCTCAGGAACAGGGTGTTTGTTTTTTTCTTTTTTGGCGGTGCTCTGGGAGTGTGAGCTGGATGCTGTTACACGCTTGTGTGGCTAAATGAAGTGCCAAGTGCTGTCTCACTGTTTGAAACCTAAATGGACTGTAATGCTCCGGTGGCACTTACTCCAATTGCATAATGGGCAGACTGTGTATTTGTGCACGGACAGATGCACTCGCACACAAAAAGGTAAATACGCCAACGCTTGAACATGCGAGCACACACCCTCCTAGGTACTTTCTCGCTTCCCTGAAACCCCTTGTGTGTGTTGGACTGTCTACACAGGTATTTTATCACTTTGTCAGTCATCTAGTTTCATTTTCCCTGCATTTCTTCTCAGCTTTCCTCTCTTCTCTCCCCTCTTATCTCCTGATTGACAGCTATTTTTGCAGCTTCAATCCAATCAGCAAATTGTTCATTTGGACCTCATTAGGAGCATGATCCGCTGGCAGCATTAGCATATATGACTGTTTCCAGAAGGCTCCGTCTCAATCTGAAAAGCATCGCTGCTCTTATTCTTTTCACTCCCCTTTTATAAAGCATTAGTACCACCCGTGGATTCCAACAAAGAGGTCTCTATTCATGAGCCTGAGGATAAAAATGAAGAATTGTTGGCTATATCTTTCATTTTGAGTTGTGCCTTTTGAAGGCAGCACTGTCACTCACAGTGACATATATTGTTTCCCCTTGTTGTGGTGTGTGAATTGAGTATTGAGACCAGAATAGAAGCAGGAGGGAACTCAGCTTGTGTTGAAATCCTTCTGAGAGGTTATCATTAGATAGGAGTCAGAATCTTGACAAAGATTCGGGGGGAAAAACCAAGGCCTTTTTATATTCTGGTTGACTAAATTACCAACACTGCCAATATGAAGGTTTAAAGGGGGCCTATCATGCAAAATGCACTTTTGTACGTCTTTTATACATGAATATGTGTCCCCGGTGTTCCAGGGAACTCACCAAGTGTCAGAAAACACAACCCTCTCTATTTTCCTCCATACCCAAATCTCTAAAAAAGGGGCTGCAACGGATCTGATAAAAACTGATCCAGATTTGAACACTGTCCTGACGTCAGGACAGTGGCGCTACGGCTATTGGGCCAACTCCACCAATCAGGAGGAGACAGCCACGGCCATTGCCGTTCGAAAGCGCTGGAGACGCTGTAGTACATATGCCAGGCCTGTAGATGGTGCTGTTCTCACAGAATCAGCCCTTGCTAAAACAGAGCTAGAAATGGTCAAATTGAGCGAAATGAGGCATGGCTAAAATGCATGATCTGTTTGGTATTTTGAAAAAAAAAAAGTATAAATATGCCTTATATAGGTATGGTCCTACACTATATTATTCAAATATAGCATGATAGGTCCACTTTAAGCTAATCTGACTTTCTGCAGGTATGTGCTGTTTATCTCTCCTCTCCTCTTGTCAGATGGACGCTGCCCGACCAGCAACATCTGTTTGCATACTGTCTGGGGAGGTCACATCACACAACCTCTGATGCCGTTTTTAGGCCACTCAGTGCATCCATGCATAGGCTCCCCTCTGGCACTTCAATATAAGAGGAAAGAAAACGTCGTGTTAAAATGTCCAAATGTTTTTTCTTGAATAGAACATTTTCACTTTGAAGATGAACACTTTCCATACGGGTTGTACAGCTTGTAGAGATTGGCTCTAAGGACTAAAGTGTAGGTTTACAATATTTCTTAAATGCTAATAGGATGATCTTTTATTGCAAAAAAAAGAAAAGATTTTGACAACCCTCCCAGTATGATGTTTTATAAGGCTTTTTTATTTTTGTATAACCTCTATAAGTAGTGGTTACTATAGCTTACTGATCACAAACTCCTCAGAAAATGTCTGTTTAAAAAAAAGAAACATATTACTCAAGCTAAATGTAGCTCTGTGACTTTTAAATTAGCCAAATTCATGTGGATGTAAGCTATTACCATTTAAGCTCCTATGTTAACAATTCATACTATTCTTACAGTTAGAAATGAGATGCTTTGAAGATTTAGAGACTTTAATATCCAGCATGTTCAGCTTGCAGGAAAGCTTATTTAAATGCAGTGCACAACTTTATCATCAGTCAGCCCCCTGCTGTGCGGTAATTTGTCATATTGGTCCCTGGCTGAGTCACGGCAGGCTTTAACAGTGGGGAAAGATCAGGGACTGCTAAAAAAAAAAACGCTGGTAAAGTGGTCCTTCACCGCTACCACACTTATAAATACAGTACAGGGCTTTCACACACTATTTAAAATGGACTTTTATCACAGTTCTAAAGCTACCTTCACATGACAAGCGCTGTTTGCCATTGTGTATCTCCTTTGTTTACTTACTGTAACATCGTGACATCTCTACATAACACTCGCACTTCTATTGTATGTACCAACTGTATGTTATCTCGCTCTGCCACTCACTGCTAATGGAGATTTCCTGTCTGGGAGCTTCTATCTGCCAGCGATCCAACACATTGTACGTGATGCCGTTGACCAATCAGAGCAGACTGGGCTCTGGTTTCAGACAGAGGGTGAAAAGAGGTGCTGCAGCACAGGCAGTATGAGAAAAATAAAGACCTATTAAACATTAAAGCATGGAAACATGTCACAGTAGAGGCATAGAATACAAATATGAACCTGTAGCATAATATGTCACCTTTAAAGCACAAGTAAATACTGTAATATTGGAACTGATTTGAGAAAAATCCTCCAGATATGCAGAAAATCCCAAGAGCCCATAAACTGATGTCTCACTCACATTCTTGTGGGATTTATGCAGAGGACAGAGTTGACCTTTTCGAGACAGCTCTTCTGGATATTAATATTCTCTACATTACATCTTCACTTTGTGTCGCTAGAAACTCTCAAATTGACTTTCAATTGACCCTATTAATGACCTCACTCCCAACGCGACATGGCACAAAGTAATAACAGCCAAACAGAGCATTCGAGGAAGTCGATCAGTGAATGACGATACAACTCCAACTCTTTTCATAACTGTTCAGTCAATAACCTTCTTCAGAAACACTTCTGCTGCCATTTCCTGCTTTTGTCAGGATGTTTTGAAGCCTTGAAATTGTACATGATGTTTGTGACTCACTAACATTGATGTAACGTCGACATTTCTTCCGCTGACGTTGCACAGCGACGTGTTTTTTTACTTTGCCTCCTTTTCAACTAATCTCTCTTTTTTGTGCCGTTTCTTTTGTTGTTCGACCCCAAACTCACCCTGTTGTTTGGCTGTCTCTTCCCGCTCACAAAAGTGGACTCCCTCCTGTGTGTGTGTGTGTGTTTTGTGCGTGTGAGACGGAGAGAGATTGGGTGGGAGTGAAGAGAAAGAAGATA